>NC_080576.1:93111049-93262900 GCF_029962835.1 Magnolia sinica
TCTGTAGATTTTATAGATAGCCCATGAGAGGAGCTCTCTAGTCATCTTCTTTTATTTCGACTTGGCGTACTTCCATGGTTACTTCTCTTTTGAAGACTGTATGCAGAGACCTTTTCATGGTGACCATTCTCTTGGCCGATACCTTCAATATCCAGCTCTGTGGCTAGTTGTGCCGTTTTATTGGCATCCATATTGTGGTCCCAAACAACATGCACCAATTTCACCTCATTAAAGCCATCCAACATTTGGGAGGCCAAGGCGTAATATGTCAATAGTGATGGGCTAGTGCACTTGGACAATCTTGCCATCTGATTTATTAACATTTGCGAATCACCCATGATCATTACATTTCGTATACCTAGCTCCATTAGCAATTTCAGGCCAATTATCATGACTTCATAATCGGCCTGACTATTAGTACACTCGAATTCATTTTAAATTTGAATTCCTGTTAATTTCCATTTGGTGTAATTAAGATAACTCCATCCCCTGAAACTTTATGGGTTTTTTAATCATAAAAAAATCAACTTTCACAAATTTAAGTATATATAATATAAATCCAAAACTTCTTGGAAATCTGGCCTTCTAGGTTAAATGGATGGTTGGTTAGAAAGTTAAATATAGCTTAACCTTTTACTGCCTTTTGAGGAAAAAATAAAGTTCAAATTTGGATAAAGTCAGAACCCATTTGTCAATTCATCCGTTCAAAATTGACTGATTTAACATATATTTTACTAAATTGATCAATATTATTACATTAACTTTTTTGACCAACAAATAATGCCTTAATTTGGTAGCAACAAAATACAACAATAAACACAAATTTTCTATGGAAAAATAACGTCTTTTGATATCGAAGAGCATTTGATTCAGATAGTAGACTGCATGCTCTTTCTGATCATCATCGTCTTCAGCTAGAAGAGCTCTGACTGACTCAGTTGATGCCATGGCATACAGCTTGAGTGATCAGCCTTTGACTGGTGATAGTAACACTAGTGATCTCATCATATATTCTTTAATCTTTTCAAAAGGCTTATGATGTTCTGCCTCCCACTTGAAATCAATTTCTTACTTCAATTTCATCAAGGGAGAAAATATATTAGTCTTTCCTATACAATTAGATATTAATCTCCACATAAAATTAACATGGCCAAGGAAATGCTATAATTCTGGCTTATTCCTCGGCGGGTGAGATTTTATGATTACTCGAGACTTGTTCTAGTCCACTTTGATCCCTTACTAATGTACCAGGAATCCCAGAGAATTTCTAGTCAACACCCAAAAGCGCATTTAAGTGGGTTCAGTTTCAACTTATGAAGTCTCATTCGCTCAAACGACTTGCGTAAATGAGCCAAATCATCTCTCACGTTGGCCAACTTCACTACTACTTTGTTAGCACAAACTTTCATTAATTGGCCGATCATATCATAGAATATAGCGTTCATCGCCCTTTGATATGTGGCACATGCGTTCTTAAACACGAATGGCATCACCACCCAGCAATAGGTTTCCAAAAGGTTAGGGCATCTGAATGCCATTTTCGACCCATCATCCAACGCGATGTATATCTAATTATACCCAGAATGGCCATCCATGAAGGACACCATCTGATGTGTGACTGCTCTATCGATCAACTGATCAGCCATAGGCATTGGATATTCATCCTTTGGAACCATATTCAAGATCGACTCGACATATTTAGTAGGCCTGATAAAACCAACCTTTAATAGCTGCTCGATCTCTTACTTTATTTTTTGGGTTACTTTTGTTATTATCTGCCTAGGAGGTTGCTTGTGCAATCAATATCTGTTGAGACTCAAATATTGCATATTTTTCCCCATTTATATCTTGCTTTTATGAACATGATAACGCTTAATGGTATATTTTATACATGTTTGTGTTGAAAGGTGAGTTTAAGAGCTTAGATTGAAAAGAATGTTAAAAGCATGGATTTGATGCTCAAGAATTACCAAGGAAAAGAATGGATCTTTGGAGACCAAGATTGAAGATTTCAAGACCTCAAGAGTCAAGAAAATCAATTGGAAAAGGAAGGAAGTGCAGAAATTCACAGGATCTGAGCTCAGATGACATCGAACTAGTTTCAATGACATCGAACACTGTTAGATGACATCAAAGAATTAGAGAAAATTTGAGTTTGGTTGCTGGACAAATTGGATGCATTCTTCGATGACATTGAAAGTAGTTCGATGACATCGAAGAGTTACGTAGAATTTACACGGAGTACGTAAATTTGAGACAATTTTGCGATTTTGCAGAAACTAGCCTATAAATATGGGTTTCCTAAGACTTTTGAGGATATCTAGGGTTTTTTTTATAGAGCTCTCAAGTTTTAGAGTTTTATAAATTATTTTTCTTTACAAGTTTTAAGATCTTTATTAATTTTTTTCTTGCTTCTATTTGCTATTCAGTTATGTTTTTCTAGTTCCCTCTAGCCCAAGCTAGAAGCGAAGCACCTGTGTTTAGTGATTCTTTAAGTTATGATGATTGATTCTTTTTTTTATTTTTTATTTTTATGATGAGATGAATGATGTATGTATGTTATTAATTATCTAGGTTTAAGTTTTTGATTCATCATGTGAGATCCATATGGTAGATGCTTAGGCTTAACCTGGATTAATTAGATTTCTTAGATGGAAGATATTCTCAACCTTCTACATTATTTGATTCATTATCTCATGGATGTTGAATGCTTAAGATCACTGGAATTTGAGAATATATGTTAATGTGTTAATCCATGATTCTCTAATCTGTTATATCACTTATTGAAAATATTTGAATTGTTTTATTTTTCGATTAGGCCGACCATAGTGTTCGGATCCTAATTGTGTTATCGAAGTCATCATGATTTATGGATTATTAACCTATGTGTGGAACTTTGAAGCTTGAATGTTGTTTTTAATTTAATTGAATTCCATTTAAAACTCATACCTTCAAAACTTTCAAAATCATTGCATCCGTTTAGTTTTCATTACTTAGTTAGTTTTGCATTTGATTTTTTTCATTCTCCTAAACTATCTCCTTGTGGGATCAACCCTGTATTCATAGGATACTACTTATGAACCTCCGCACTTGGAGGCACACAAACAATATCCTTCTTTTATCGGTAATCTATGTTCGACCCGACTCTGATCTGGCCCCGACATTTCATGATAGCCACATGCGAAGCAGTCTCTCCGAGCAGACTGGTAAGCTCAACTTTGTCTTGCAACTTAAGCAACCCACTGATAAAAGCCGTCTTAGGATCTTGCTTAGTTCCTAGTTTCATCTCAACCAAAGGGTCTTGAACTTGGGACTGCGAGTCTTCCAGCTTATCAAGTGCGTCCTTCAATTCCATCTCTTCTTCATTGGTCAGGACATCTATGTTAGCCAAATTCATGAAACAACCATCATAGATATCCTCAGTCTTTCTTTAAGCCTTCTTATTTTGGTAGTGAAGTCGGCCATTCACTACAGATCTTTTGATGAACCAATCATGGGATTTCTTCGATGAGGCAGTGTGAGACCGATCGAAAAGGAATAATATCCCCCGATAGGTTAGCGAGTAGATGAATTACTTCTGTGATGTCTTGCACAATGCTATATGGATTCTTCTTAACTAATATCCCGATTAGATGGTCGTGCTTGTTTATTCTGGTAAATTGAATTCGCCCTACTTTATCCCCATAGTAGTAGGCTTCGTTTGCATTTGAAGTGGCCAAAAAGGGTTTGTTATTGGCCAAGACCAACTCGACTTTATCTTCGTTACAAAAGATTACGAACTAATGTAGGGATGATGGGATGCATACAAACGAGTGAATCTATTCCCTTTCAGGCAAAGCATTATAACTGGATGAGGTGTCGACCATGAAAAATGAAGCCAACACCCTTGTTGTTCCACAATTAAGTTGACTAGGAAGACCCTATGCATATTTATGATGTGGCTAACGAATTTTTTGACTGTTACCTCAAATGGAATTAAATTAGTCGTAGTCTTCCCTAATTTTGGCATCATTCTTAATGAGAGAAGATTGACAATAGCTCCATTGTCGACTAGAATCCTGGTGACTGGGGACCCTTGAAGATGAGCTGATATATATAATGGTTTAAGATGTTATATCATCCCATGGGTGGGCCTCTCTATGACCACCATTTCAAATGTTGCTCCTGATTCTACTATGACGATATTTACTTGTAGCGCTTTACCCACCCTTGGTGCTACTTTGATTGCTTCTTCTAATAGAAAGGTGTGTTGTATTACCACAAGGGGACTAAATTCTTCTACCTCGCCCACCATCTCATTCAGCTAGGACGACTTACCTTGAAAACTAGAGGGTAAAGTAAGCACTATATTGTAATGAAAGACCACAGGTGGCAATGTCCCAAACACAATCTTCAAACCCAGACATTGTCCCCTAGTGTTTCCAAACCAGCTTGCGTATTAGAATTCATATCAATACACCTAGTGTCCTCGTTGGCATAAGCATCCAGCTGCATGACAGTAGGTAAAGACATCTATAATGCTTCAGTCGTAGCTACCGGTCCGTTTATCAACCAATTGTCTCCTGAGAAGCATTCATCACTGAGATAATCAGACAAATTATCAGTCATCATTACCTCATGGTCTTATTGACCCATTGAATTGGGTAGCATCTTTCATGCCCTGATCATACAACACGAGCTATAAAACTACCTCGACTGTGTTCACGATCAGTCATTCCTTCGACTAGGGGATTCTCCAAAATAGTCGTGGCCACACAGTTTTCAACTGAGATGCATCCTCAACCTCCATCAGTTCCTTCTCCCTAGCCGATTTGTGCCACTACCAGCAGCGTTTGGGTCATTGCCTTGGGAATGGATGAGAATCTGGGATGCATGACCCATTTCCAAACTCCCTTGTTAGTTGACGGGGTGTGACCATCCTTTGACTTGTCACTCATGAGGGTGGTGACTAAGTGGTGGAAACATTCCCTATGGTCGATGGAGACTGCCTTTTTCAGCCATCCTTGGAGTTATGTCAAACTTGCCTCACTGGTCGAGGCCATCCTCCTCAACCCAAGATGGTCATATTGGAACATCTGTTGTATAATTGTGAACCTCGACTGACTTACCGAGCTGTTTTTGGACGCCTGATGATCGAAGTGATAGGTTGATAGCACCTTAGCCTCGGTTATCGCGATGCGCCATCATGGTTACTTGGCCGAGATCAACCCTATGTCATTGTTGATCAGCCTTCCGTAGGTTTTTTGGAGCCATATTAACATCAAGGTTAGGTAAAAATGGATCAGTATCGATTAATATTGCTTCTTCACCATTCTTAGGGAACTTCAGTAACTCATGATCGATATTATCTTGAATGACGTTCTTAAACACAACACATTTGTTAGTTGAATAGAAACGAGTTCTGTTCTATTTACAATATTCAATATTTTTCAATTCATCAGCATATGAACCTTGATAAACTTTCCAGCTAACAGAATTTCGTATACCTCATTGGCCCGAGTAATATCAGAGGTATGCACTTTTTGAGCCTTTTGTATAGCTGATTGTAACACTCTAGTTCCCGAAACCTGAGTACACTACTCATGTTCCAAAAACCCAAGTGTTAACCTTTGAAAACACTCAAATTCCATGTATATTTTTTTTTCTTTATCAGAGTTAACAATTTAAGCGGAATTAAAACAATTCAAGTATAAGAGGGAGTCCAAATATATATAACCAAGGTTTCAAGTGGTTATCTAAAAACTTATACAAACCAATGTCTTAACCTTTACAAACATAATAGTATAAATTAAATACAAATAAATCAGGAATGGAGAATCGTAAGATCATCTGACTCCTCCTATTCCACATGAACACCAACATACGTATCCTCTGCGTCTCCTGCACACTGAATACGGTTCGATGGCGTCAATGGCTATCCAGTGAGGTATAACTCCTAAAATTTATTGTATCATCAAGATAATTAAGCATAGTTATCAAAGAATGTATAATAAATATTACACAATGATCATCATGGAAATCAAGTAAGGTTCAGCAAATACGCATTCATTAAATAAATTATAGAAGATAATCTTGTTTAAATGCATGGATGCATGCACATGCTCACAAACTTGGGGATGTGCATCCGGCTGTTAAAAAGCCGCCCAAGGAGAACTAGCTACCCGGAAAAGACTATGCAATGAGGTCACCCAAGGAGAACTAGCTACCCGAAAAAATACTCAAAGGTACGCCTAAGGAGAACTAGCCACCCGAAAAAATATACAAAGGTACGCCCAAAGAGAACTAGCCACCTGGAAAAGACCATGTAATGAGGACGCCCGCCCAAGGAGGACTAGGCACCCAGAAAAATCCGCATGCCATGAAAATGTATGATTAGCCCAACCATTATTATTCCAATTTTAAATAATCATTTTAAAGAAGCTCAAAGGTCACTATGGGGGGTTTGTCACCCAGCATAGGCTGACAGCTCAGGCATAGTGTCCCATTCCACCATCCCTGGCTCATGAGACTAACAAATAAAATGTTTTAAGGTAACCTACTCAACTAGTGGCCAATCGTAGTCCAACAAGTGGAACTTACTATTGCAAAGTTATACAAAGACAATCCATTAAAGCCACACGAAGCAATTGTTACATAAAAGCTGCAAGGGCCAAATATTCCATTTGATGGGGCGACAAGAAGGGATTATTCCCCAAAAGCCACATAGGCACCAATGATTCATAAGATGATAAGCCTACAACGTAAATTTATTTAATCCATAACACGGATGGTCACTAGCCCGAGGATCTCCAAGCATTCCATCAAGTAATTATGGGTGATAAATTACATCTTGTATAATAACATCGAGATAGCACATGTGGATTTAAAGCATACATTTCAAATCAGATTAAAGGCATTTAATTCACATCAAATTCAACTAATTAATTATCTTAAGGAATCAAAATAAGTAAGAACAATATACCAATAAACGAGATAAATGAACAAGGAAAATAATAAAGCTAATCATCAAGATGTAGAAAAACTTGAAGGGTGATCCTCACCTTTAAATTAAGAGATTGCAACATGAATGCTCCAAAGCACGAATCCAACTTGGACGGTTTAGATTTAAGTTCCACACGCCCTCTATAGTTAAGATCTAATCTCAGGCTATGATCTCCAATGTACGTTTAAGTTGCGCAATAATAAAATACAAATTAATAGTAATGATGATTTAAGAATTTAAAATTAAAACACTAATAATTTTTAATATTATTATAAAAATAATAATCTAATTAAAATTAAAGATAATTATAAAATTAATTGAGAGCAATATTTCAATAAGAGTTTATAATACTAACAATTATAATGATAATGATAATAACTTGAGTTGATAATAATAATAATGGCAATAATAATAATAATGACAACAACAACAAATATTATCCTAAATTAAATGAAATAATAAGAGAATATACCTCTCATTCTTTCTTTCTTTACTTTCCTCATTCGTAGTCTGATACAATGCCCAATAGAATTTTTGGCCAGATTCAACCATGCTCGAGGAGGACTGAGTTGGTGTTCACACCCCAAGTATAGGGTTGCGATGTAGTAATAATCTCAGTAAGATCGAGGTCAAATCCACAGGGACTGAACCTTGTACGTAATCTGAAAGTAATTCGAACTAGAACTAGGCGAAGATGAAATCCAAATCACGAATAATTGAGGGAATAATGGTGAAATATTACTCTAAAACTTGTAGACTGTAAAGGTGAGAAAGTAGGGATTCAAATGATCCACTTGTAGAAATCAGGGAAGCCACCTTGCAATGATTCAAGAAAACAACTGGAATTAAAGTCCTATCCTATCCAATTGGTAAGAAGAGTTTTGTCAGATCTCTAACTTTTCATGGATCTAATCATCAATAGATAAGAGTGGTGAAGATTTGGAAGTGATCCCGTCACCTAATCATGCCCAGGAGACTATGGCAAACAACAACAATTTACCAATCTCACAGCCAATCATAAGAGAATTGTAAAAGTTAAGAAGGATTCCGTCACCCTACCATGCCCATGGGACGATGGTGAACAACAGGTCCTACTAATTTCACAATCTCAATAGTGGAAAGAACATACTTAAAGCTATCGTAGATCCATTCTAATTTAAGTCACAACAAACCATTAAAAATTAAAAGTATACCTTCATAATCAAACTAGAATCCAAAAGAGTTCAACAAAACATGAATCAAAACCAAGAAAACATCCCAATCATGCTACAAGCTTCACCTCTTAGCCCTAGCTAAGAGTTTTAGCCAATCACTACCATGATTAAACTAAAAATCTTAATAAAAGCATAGAGAAAAACAATTAAAGAAAGGGGAAAAAAGGGATTCTCTAAAGGTAGCCACGCTCCACTCTCTCTCTCTCTCTCTCTCTCTCTCTCTCTCTCTCTCTCTCTCTACGTTCCCTCCACGGCGGCCCACTACCTAGCTAGCACGTCCCAGAGATCCCTGAGATGCCCCTCCAAGTTCTCTCTCTCTTTCCTTTTATAAGAGTGGAGAAAGTCGGTGGCTAGAGTCGGTTCCTGCGTAAGGCTCTTTATGCAGTCAAGAAAACAGCCATTAAACCTCCCACTTTCCTGGCTTCTTTTCTAAAGAACCAACGTCCCTTAGGACTTTTTTTGATGGCCTACACGATGGACAGTTCAGATCAGCCATCCGATACCGGTGATGGGCCACAACTGCTTGGAAAATCGATTTTCCCGGTACGTGCGTAAAGCTTATGTGGACACGCTGACGTGTATGGTGGGCCTCACAGTGATGTTTTTGAAAGAATCCACCCCGTCCATTGGATTCCTGAGAAAAACTAGTCGGGTAGGGGTGGTTTTGGTAGGTTTTGGCATGGCCCACTGTACCAACTCAACTCACCGGTCATCCTGCATTTTCTGACGATCCACATGCGTACACGTGCATAGGCCAAAAAGGAAAGCTAGGCGAGGGTCTTGCCCCCCCCTCTAGACACAATGAACGGTCCAAAGCATTCAAATGGATGATGGGTGGGCCCCGCTACTCAAAACCGGTGGATGTTGTCCGTCCGCTGGTGGGTTTTGAACTTTTTTTAAGGAAGTATCGGTCAGCGCACGCTGACCGATTTCTTAAATTTTGGTGCTCGGCTAGAGCATGCACACTGCGCTCGTGTGCTCCCATAAATGGGGTCCATTGTGATGCAAATGAGGAATTCGCTCCGTCCATCCATTTTGTCACCCTGTTTATGGGGTTGAGACCAAATTTGAAGCATCTCCAGATATCAGGCGGGCCCCAAATCAGGATGTTGATGGCTGATCTATCGTTGGGCCACTTTCACAAGGATCTAATGGGTGAAATTTTATGTGTACGGTTAATTTATGGTACTTAAGCCATATATAAATTTTCGAGCCAAACGGATGATGGGAACCCTGTGATCTTGCATTCTAGACGATTTTTAGGCCCGTTTAACATGAGTGGCGTGATTTTCTCATGTCTCTGGCAGTAAATTCTTCAATATGAGTCCCCTGGGGTCCGTCCCTTGCCTTGGTGACTTCAGAACGTTAAATTCATGCTTTTAGTACCCTTTTCAGTCCAGGATCCTAAATTCACCTTGTAACACAAACATGATTAAAATAAGGCATTAAACAGTATCATGTTTGTAAAATCAGGTAAGAACTGGGATCTAATATGCAATATTCTACCCTCAACACAACCCCTAACCAACATTTTTCTAGTCTCGAGTAAAGTATGTGAAAAATAAGTGGAGAATTATAGGACAATTTCTATAAACTCGAGTGATTTATGAAAACAATTTAGATACTAGAATTCTAAGATTCATGAATGTTGGGCATTACTTTCTCTTGGACTCAAGTGCACAGTAAACTTTATAATCAAGTTCAAGGTATTAATCCACCAATTAGAAAACTTCTAAACATTAAGATCCATGGGTGTGTAGTGTAACCTCGACTTATCACCCTCAAAGATTCAATTCTCTACTTTATGATATCATTGGTAACCAACAAGAGCACTCAGGACACCCAAAGCCTAAACTAAAACTTATCTTACAGATCATTTTTTTCATCGGCGGCTTTCATGCCGTGTCAACCTTGGGGAATCGAACCTTCACCTATAGGGAGTAAACCTATGGTGAAGAACATTCGCCTAACCATTTCCATAGGCAACTGTTTTTTAACTGGGTATTTATTCTTTTTTTTCCTTTTTCTTCAATTTTTTAAAATTCTTGTTAAGCATGATAGGCAAATTTCCCAGGCTGGTTCCTTTCATGCTTAATGATTACCAAGTTAATCCTTCAATATCGAATTGAAACCTTAATGTGTAAGCGAGATGTGACATGTGAAATCATGACTTAATTAATGTTTACAACTTCTAATCATGGATTAATAATTCGAATGTAATTATGAAATTTAACAGATAACTAAATCCAAGAGTCGTAAATCACCAACATTCTGTATCTTATACTTCTCAAATTACGACTATCCTTCAAATCACTTCGAATTCACAAGAAAGTCCAGAAAAATTTTAAAAATTTTCACAATTTTTTGCTTAAGACTAAGAAAGCACTGATTAAGTAACCTAATCTCCCATCCCCAACCTAAAATCTACATTGTCCTCAATGTAAAAGAATAAGCATGCAATACACATGGGACAACCAAAGTAAAAGAGAAGTGATGGAAAGATAGTACCTAGACGAAGTTAAGTAGCTTTTTCCCAAAGAGATTTTAGCATGAAGGCGGCTCGACATAAGAGTTAATCTAAAAAAAGCAAACTATCCTAAAACAACGTAGAAAGCAAACTAACCTAACGGCATAAAACCAACAACATAAAGCAAACTACCCTAGTCTTATGAAAGCAAGGAAAAAGTTACTCAGTCATGCCACAAGGTTCCTCTTCCGGCCAATATCTGAATAAATTTCTTAGTACATTTCTCAACAGGATCATCCAAAAGTAGTTTTTGCAATAAGCTTGGATGCCCTGGAGCCTGAAGTTCCAAAGAAATTTATGGACCTCATCAAAAATTTGTCATTGATTCGCCTGAGGTATCCAAAGTATATATGATCACCCATGACAGAAAGAGTTTCAAAGTTAGTATCCCATGGTGAATCAGAGACTATGAGTAGATAATATTCAAAAAAATTCTCATCAAATGATATAGTCTTAACATATTCCAAAGTTGCAGACTCCGATTCAGTTTCCAGCTCCTCCTCCCTTAATGGTAAACATTTAGGATCTGTGGAAGAATGGGCTTAAGAATAAGGGTTCTCTCGGTCCATGACAACTACCGAGGTACTGTCTTGCGAGGCATCCACTATTTCTTATATCATGGGGTAGTCGGAATCCATAAGGTGGGCCAAACATTCATTCAAAGAGTTGGAAAATTCAGCTGAGAGTGACTCATTTTCTGTATCGAAGTCTATGATGATTTGCCCAAGGATTCCATCGTCTCTGAAAGTGGATGGACGCATGCTCTCTTGCTCTTGCCCTGCATAATCAGATTGAAAATCAATAGAGGAAGAATTGATGTGAAGATTCTATTCATTGAAGCTTCTCAGTGGAGGCATTGAATCATCTACAGTGTACAGCTCAGATTGTGGCCTCAACTGGGTAGTTTCAAATTCCAGAGTCATATCAAGCAAATCATCCATCTCCCGAATCATATTGTCATTCAATTCAGGAGAGTGGTCCAAATATGCATCACAAAGGTTGGAAGGGTTAGTTGAAAGTGGTTCATCATCCACATTTAAATCAGTCATGTTATATAGGTGGAGTAAATCACTATGAACGACAACTTCCTGAACCTCTTGATCATTAATATGGGCCAAACTTGAGATCGAATCCAGTAAATCTTGGACATGAATCTCATCCTAATACTTATCATCATCTAGTTTAGTGCAGTACACTCTTGGGATGAGATCACTTTCCTCACATTTTATTCTTAGATTAGGTTGAGGTTCGAATAAACTAACCTCTTTCTCATCATTGAAATCAAGTGTGTCATGTGAGTGAAGTGTGTCATAATCATTGTATTTGAAATACACTCATGTCTCTTGATCATTCCTTTAGACAGTCATCGAGATTGACTCATCGAAAAATTGAACCATATGCTCATTAATGAAATCCAACTCCTCATTCGTAATTTCAGTTTCTTCCAAAAGCAAGCTAGTGTCACTTTCCTCGCATTGTATTTATGGATTGGGTTAAAGCTGGTATGAACCAGCCTCTTCCTCCTCATTAAGATGCGACTGACGCTCTTAAATGGTGATTTTAATCGCCTCCAATGATTTTGTCATATCTGCGATTGCTTGTGTGACATATTCATTGAATTGTTCTTGAGCACATATGTATTTTTGAATTGACTCCTTGGATTATTTTCGGTTGAGTCTCATAAATAAGGAATCCAAGGGAGTAGTCATTTAAATCAATTGGTGGTTCATCTCTCCAGTGTTGATGTTTCCACTGGTTATAGTCATATGGGTCATAGGTCAAGAGTTGATATGCGTCATCATTCCAATAATCACGTATTGTTTTCTTAACTCGTGGAGTGCAATTATTCTCCCACAGATAATCACCGAAGGACTTCTTAATTGGTGGAGCGTCATATTTCGATTGGTTGAAGTAATTTTCAGAAAATATTTGAGACATAAGTTGTTTTCCATCATAATCATCCTACATCCTTTTCCAAGATTTCTTAGCTATCTTAGCATACACACATTCCCACTCTTGTATGGTGAAGCCTTAACTCTAAATCTAATCCTAAAAGAAAAAAAATGAAAAAAAATCCTCTAACGGTATGGAAAGTAAGAGAAGGAGAGGTTAGAAGGAAGTTACCAAATTAAAAGTTCCTATGTTAAGATTATGCAAAGGAAGACAAAAAGAATTAATTTCTAAAAATAGAAGTTCTAAAATTAAAAAGTTTCTAAAAATATAAAATAAATCCTAATTTAGAAATATAAAGGAAAAAAAATTAGGAAGAGATTACCAAATTAGAAAGCCTATATCAGGGTCCTACAAAACAAGAAAGTTAGGTTAGTTTTTAGAAATCAAATAGAAATCCTAATCCTAAGAATAAAAATTAGAAAACCCTAATCTTAACCTAATTCTAAAACCAGTTAATCTCAGAAAAACACAACCGTCAGTTCCTGACAATGACGCCAAAAACTTGTTCACACCCCAGGTATAGGGTTGCGATGTAGTAATAATCTCAGTAAGACCGAGGTCGAATCCATAGGGACTGAACCTTGTACGTAATCTGAAAGTAACTCAAACTAGAACTAGGCGAAGATGAAATTTAAATCTCAAATAATCGAGGGAATAGTGGTGAAATATTACTCTAAAACTGGTAGAATTCAAAGGTAAGAAACTAGGGATTCAAAGGATCCACTTGTAGAAATCAGGGAAGCCACCTTGCAATGATTCAAGGAAATAACTGGAATCAGAGTCCTATCATATCCAATTGGTAAGAAAAGATTTATCAGATCTTTGAACTTCTCATGGATCTAATCATCAATAGATAAGAGTGGTGAAGATTTGGAAGTGATCCCGTCACCTAACTATGCCCAAGAGACTATGGCAAACAATAGCAATTTACCAATCTCATAGCCAATCATAAGAGAATTGTGAAAGTTAGGAAGGATTCCGTCACCCTACCATGCCCATGGGACGATGGTAAACAACAGGTCCTACTAATTTTATAATCTCAATAGTTGAAAGAACATACTTAAAGCTATCGCAGATCCATTGTAATTTAAGTTACAACAAACCATTAAAAACTAAAAGTATACCTTCATAATCAAACTAGAATCCAAAAGAGTTCAACAAAACATGAATCAAAACTAAGAAAATATCCCAATCATGCTACAAGCTTCGCCTCTTAGCCCTAGCTAAGAGGTTTAGCCCATCACTACCATGATTAAACTAAAAATCTTAATAAAAGCATAGACAAAAACAATTACAGAAAGGGGAAAAAAGGGATTCTTTAAAGGTAGCCACGCTTCACACTTCCTCTCTCTCTCTCTACCTTCCCACCATAGCTTGGCCTCCACGGTGGCCCACTACCTAGCTTGCACGTCCTAGAGATCCCTGAGATGCCCCTCCAAGTTCTCTCTCTCTTTCCTTTTATAGGAGTGGAGAAAGTCGGTGGCTGGAGTTGGTTCCTGCGTAAGACTATTTACACAGTCAAGAAAACAGCCATTAAACCTCCCACTTTCCTGGCTTCTTTTCCAAAGAACCAACATCCCTTAGGACGTTTTTGGATGGCCTACATGACGGACGGTTCAGATCGGCCATCCGATACCGGTGATGGGCCACAATCGCGTGGAAATTCAATTTTTTCGGTACGTGCGTAAAGCTTATGCAGACATGCTGACGTGTTCGGTAGACCCACAGTGATGTTTTCGGAAGAATCCACCCCGTCTATTAGATTCCTGGTGAAAAACCAGTAAGGAATGAGTGGTTTTGGTAGGTTCTGGCATGGCCCACTATACCAACTCAACTCGTCGTTCATCCTGTGTTTTCTGACGATCCACGTGCTTACACGTGCATAGGCCAAAAAGGAAAGTTAGGCAACGGTCTTGCCCCCCATTTAGACGTAATAGATGGTCCATATCATTCTAATGGATGATGGGTGGGCCCCACTACTTAAAATCGGCGGACGCTATCCATCCGCTGGTGGGTTTTGAACTTTTTTTAAAGAAGTATCAGTTAGCGCACAGTGACCGATTTCTTAAATTTTGGTGCTCGGCTGGAGCATGTACACTGCACACATGCACTCCCTTAAGTGAGGTCCATTGTGATGCAAATGAGGAATCCGCTCCGTCCATCCATTTTGTCACCCTGTTTAAGGGGTTGAGACTGAATTTGAAGCATCTCCAGATATCAGGCGTGCCCCAAATCAGGATTTAGGTGGCTGATCTGTCCGTTGGGCCACTTCCACAGGGATCTAATGGCTAAAATTTGACGTGTATGGTTAATTTATAGTCCTCAAGCCTTATATAAAGTTTTGAGCCGAACGGATGGTGGAAACCCTGTGATCTTACATTCTGAACGATCTTCAGGCCCGTTTAACATGAGTGGCGTGATTTTCTCAGGTTTCTGGCGTGTAAATTCTTCAATCTCGGTCCCCTGGGGTCCGTCCCTTGCCTTGGTGACTTCAGAGCGTTAAATCCATACTTTTAAGACCCTTTTCAGTCCAGGCTCCTAAATTCACCTTGCAACACAAACACGATTAAAATAGGGCATTAAACAGTATCATGTTCATAAAATCAGGTAAGAATTGGGGTCTAATATGCAATATTTGATCCTCAACAGTTTGACCACGAACAACTCCTACTGAGTTAACTCAGTAGCATGGAATCCACAGAAGTTGGTTCAAATCCGAGCCAGATCGAGCCTAGTTGCTGCCTTTACCAATTCTCTATACCAAGCCCAATCTGGGCCTGAGTTGCTGGACCAGAAATGACCCAAAGTGGTCTGACTCAGCAGTACACTAGGTTAACTTAGTTGAGTTAACTCAGCGAGTCGAACATCCGGTGTTACCTCCATCTTCCTTCTTCTCACTCTTTCCTACTTCATCCTACTTTCTCCTTTCTCTCTTTCCTTTTCTCTTCTTGTCTTTCTTTTCAATCCCATGACTAGCATGGTGGCTAGACCAAACCAGACATAACTCAGCTCAACTCGGTGGAGAACATCCCAGACGACTCGGCGATGCGGCTGGTGGGCGACCCGGGCCTCTGCCTCATTTCTTCTTCTCTTCCCTTTCTTTCTACTTGCTGGAAAACATTCAGCAACTTGTCCAACAAGGTCTGCACAGACCATGTCCTGAATTGGCCTTGAGTTGAGCGGGTGAGTCGGCCTGACCCGGCAACAATCACCCAGCTCTTTCTTCCTTCTTTTTCTTTCTTTTTCTGCCTCTTTTTTCTCATTCTCTCTGATTTTCTTCTTCTTTCTGCCACCTCTGTCCAGCAGTAGGACTCAGCTGAATTTGGTCCGACTTGTCAGCGAGTCCGCACACGGGGTAATAGAGGCGCACCTGCGCCCTTGCTTCTCTCATTTTCTCCTTCTTCTGCTGGAAGATGTTCAACAGAAACCTCCTCGAGCTGACCCGACTCAGTTCCAGTCGAGCTGAGTCGACCCTATGCGGCAGGAAACAGATGGCGCCCTTTCTCCATTTCTCTCTCCTCCCTTTTTGACTCTGATGCCCTAAAAGGAATGTGGCTATTTATAACCTTAAAGAAGCCTAGAAGCATCGGCTCTTAATCAGCCGGTTAGTTATAGTTTTGGTTGCTTAACCGATGGTGTTTTATGGCTATGGGATTGAATCAAACTTGCGTGGCTGTGATCGGACGGTAGAGTTGAACTTCTGAGACCTAGGAATACGCATCTAACGTCTCAGATTAAGCGATGGGACCCATCTAAAGGAAATCAGTTTTCCGAATGGATGGGGAAGATGATGGTCATGATCATGGCAGATTCCGATCGTAGGGCTGATCCTATGATCTGGGACTTACGGATGGTCCGGATTGGATCATTGTACACTGTGGGGTTCCTATTTTAAATGGCTATTAGTTTCCCTAATGTGTCCGAGTGCAACATGCAGTGGCGGAAGGAAAGCTTAAACCGCAGCCAAAGGAGCCCTAAAATGGGTGGCTGGGATTTTACTGCACGGAGGGTTGGGATTGAATTAGAATCCTGCACCCAAATTTCCAACTAAGAAGGAAAAACGAATCTCCATTTTTGGAAATAAACATGCGTCCGCAATGTCACTTGCGGCCAAGATTGTTCACACTACCGTGTGTAATTTGTATCAGAATCTTTAAATTATTGATCAGAATTCTCTTCCAAATCAGATGGACGGTTCTGATCGAATTTATGATCTCAAATGGGGCCCACTTGATCAAGACTTACGGACACAGCCTGCTCGCTGGCTATTTTAAAAGAAAAAAAAAAGGGAGGGAAGTGGCTTGCCTTTTCAAAAAGCACCGAGTCAACGTACTGTTGACCTGATTTTTGGTTTGGTGTATTGTGGGTGCACCCTAACTGCAGTACACATATATTAAGCGTGGAGCCCACGGTGATGTCTATGGCCAATCCACCCCGTCCATTCCATTTGGAGGGCTCAATCAGAGCCTTTGGCCAAGTATCGGGCAAAATCAAAGCTCAGGTGGACCATATTGACTGAAATATGGCCGTTAGATGCCAATTATCTTCGATCCAACAGGTGGATCAGCTTAAGTCTGAAAATCGATGGTCAAAAAGCTGTAAGGGGATCATATGTATGTTTTTACTACAATTTCTCAACATAGTATATTACTAGAAAAGTGTAGAATTTTGTTACTTGGTTATAAATTATTTTATTTTATTATTATTATTTATCCGTATATTTAACATGTGGGACCCACACTTCGTGGTAGGTAACTTAAGTTTAGGATTACTTATTATATAAATGGGCCACTCCAAGGGATAGTCTAGTTCACTATCCCCGACATTTAGATGGTTCAAGTAATTTAAATGGTTGGATCTCTTAATTTAAGGGTGGAGATTTCTACCAACGGTCCTGCGGGACCTAGGGTTCATCTAGATGAGGATTCATGGTTGGATTAGTGATCTGATGGTCTAAGTGTGATGAACAGGTGGAAGGCCTTCAAGTTGGACTCTGATGAATAGTGGATTTGTGATCTACGACTTTGATTTGATACTTAAGGTCCATTTTCAAGAGAATGCGATTGTCCCTCTCAAGGATCAATCGTTGGGATGGGCGGATTTTGAATTATCAATTGTTAGTGAATATCATAGGTTGGATGTGTATGTTCACACAAGTTTGCTAACTTGGACTACAATGGTAGCATCCTGAGTACTGAAAAGTAAGGGGTGTTACACTGATGCAGTTGATTCTGCCTTAACCAGTGTTGATCATATTAGTGGCTTTTCTGCCACTACTTTAGTAATCGTGACCTCATAATTAGGGGTCATGATAATATGTCCCGATTGGTGAATTCTTTTACCTAACTTCTTTCTAAAGAAGTTCTTCATACCTAGATACCTTCCTAGTCAGGTCACATAGGTCCATGAACTCATTTCTAATAAATTTCTTATGGAGTTTATATTCCAAGACGTCTTTTGCATGTTACGATCATGACGACCTTATACTGGCACTTCGCTCTCTTGAAACGGGCAATTTCCTTGTCCTTAGAAAAGAACTTAGTAAGTAATTTTCTTCCATCTCTTATCAGGTATGGATTGAGTTTGGCAATAAATTAGAATATCATGTAAAGGCCATTGTCGTCAGTGAATGACCGAATAATTGCAGTTTATGATAGTTATTATTATCCAGTTCACGACACTACATAATGAATCGACCAATGTGTTTAATGGTCAGTTAACCAGGATCACCTAAATTCATTGACAACTGGTATTGTCTGTCAATCCATTAAGGATATGGCTTATGATAAACCGAGATAGAATTGTGGCCGAGGACTTAGCTTGCTACCTCTTGAACTATCTACATGTTTTCGTCTTGATACACTCGTTGAGGTTCAGCCATCAATGGTGGATCAAGACTTACTCGGTTTTATCCCTCATAGAACAAGGGTTTCTAAGAAATTTCTAGAAAAGTCGTGGCCTCCCACTTTGGTTGCCTGATCTCGATGGGTAGCAGAACATTCCACACTTTCTGGATTGGGATCGACAGTGGATTCCACTACAAGAGAGGCATAGATGACGGTTGCATCACATTACCAATAGAACTTCCTTCGATGGTATACTGTGTTATCGTAGGTGCTCTTTTAGTAATAATGGCCATCAACCAATGCATGGCCTCAGTCTGGCTAGCCATGTATTTGTTAACATTCTCAGTTTGAATATCGAATTGCTCGGCCTGTGTATGCACTAACTCTATATGAGCTCTCCCATATTCTTGAACATGCTGAATACTCAATTGCACATCTTAAAGTGTGACTGTTATCTCTTCAAGAGAGACGGTCCGAGAGGTCGAGGCCCTTTCCTAATTTTCGATAGTGAGTGTCAAACTACTATTCAAATTTGTCATTTCGGGGGCTGCTTGAATTGACAAATCCTCGGTCGGAGGTAGTGGGTGTTGAGTGCGAAATATGCAATATTTCTCCCTAGTTATACACTAGTATTATAAACATAAATGTGCTTAATTGATCTAATTACACATGTTTTCTCTTGTGAGGTGATTTTGAGAGCTAAGGAGAAAATGATGCTTAAAGCATAGGTTTAATGTTCAAAAGATTACCAAGATGAGGATTGGATCTTCGGAGGTTAAGATTAAAGAATTCAAGAGTCTAAGATCCAAGGAAACCAAGTGAAGAATGAATGAAACGGAAAAAATCAAAGTACAGAAAATCGAAGTGCTGAAATCGATAGCTTGATGTCATCGATGACACTTTCAATATCATCAAAGTAAGTGTTCGATGACATTGAAGCCACCTCGATCCCATTGCAAAACTCTAGAAAAATTAATTTTCTTGCTAGACATATTGGAGCACCCTTCGATCCCAATGAAGGAGTGTTCAATGTATTGAATCCAAGTTTGATCCCATTGAAGGAGGTTCAATGGCATCAAAAAAATCTGTAAATTTGAAAGTTTGTTATTGTCCAGTTTCTTATTTTCAACCAGACTCTTTGATGGGAGCTCGATGCCACTGAAGGTGACATTGAAGCTACGATAGCTACATAAATTAAAGGTCGGATTGCGAATCTTCTGAAATATTACGAAAGTTAGAGATGCAAAACTATAAATAGGAGTTCCTAAGAAGTTCTAAAGTATCTTCTAGAGTTTGGAAAAGGAGAGAATGCTAGGGTGGAACACCGACAACGTTCTTCTACTTTGATTTCTTCACGAGTTCTAGTAGATCTTTGCTTTTAGTTTTTCTTCTAAATTGTTAGTCTTTGTAGGGTAATCTCTTACCTAAGGCTAAGGGATGAAGCTTGTAGTTAATTTCAATATTTAATTTATTGGATTCAATGACATTAATTTGAATGATGATATTAGATTGATTCGATTTTGATCTACTTTCAGTCTTTGAGTTATTTATGTATGGATTTATTGTGCACTTCGAGTACAATGAATGCTTTAATTTAATAATTTTTTAGCTTGAATTAAAGAAGGATTCAATCTGTATAATTATTGATCTGATGTCGCATATGGGTGCTTTAGATGCTTTTGATTCCCTACAATTGAGATCTAAATACTTCATGAGAAAATCAACTAATTGAAATCATATTCTTATTAATGTTTATGAATGATTTAACTAAATTATCTTTCAGTTGGATAGGATAGGACTTTGATTCTAGTTGCGATATACATTGAATCAGTAAATTGAATATTGAGATTGTTATGAGCGAATTCATGAATCCTTAGTATTAATTTATCTGTTTTTACTCTTAACTCATTCACTGGATTAAAAACTCAAACAAACAATTAGACTTAGATTAATTATAGACAGTGTTCCCCATTCCTTGTGCATTCAACCTCAATCTCACCGAGTTATTACTACTTTGCAATCCTGCACTTGGGGTTCGTGAACAGTGCGGTCGGTGTAGAGGGCTTAACTCCAACAATTCAATTACTCCTTCTATTCATATTCCTAATTGGCAATATCGTGCCGATAAGCTAAAGATGGGATCCCACCAGGCGTGCCAAAAGCTGTTGTCGTTCGATTTACAATTTCAGTCACGTGATAAATGTGGGCATGCCATAATTGAATGTGTGACTCAATTTAAACCAAATAACTATGACCCCAAGCACTAAGATAAGCCAATATAAAGTATGTGACTGAGATCAACTAAGATCAGTTACCTAATCAACCACTCGCATAGTATTTTAAAACGATCAGGCACTAATCAAAGTGTAGGGTTTGTCCTTTGATAATGGGTTATACCTTCGCCTTCTGTACAAGAGGACTTTTCAGTATTAAAATAACAATGAGAAATGAATTCTTACATTTGGTCATGAAATACAGTGGCAAAACACCTTTTGGATGAAGAACTTTGCTTAAACTAAATCCAGTGCATGAGTGTAGACCCTAATTACAGTTACAGTTAACAATTGCTTGATTACCGTTACGGATTACATTAAGAAATGTAAATAGGAGGTAAATATGAAGGATTACACTAAAGAATGTAAATGATTGGCAAAAAGTAAAAGATTACAGTATTGAATGTAAACGACGAATAATTGAAAGATAGATTTTGTTTGATTGGGTTGGTATGAGACAATTTGTTTTACTGAATTCATTTGCTATTTATAACCTTAACATAGCTATTTATATGTTTCCTATATTCCGACGGTTTTCGTAACCGTTTCCGCACTACTTAACCTTCCATGCTTCTAAACTTGTCATTGGTCTTGTAACCATTTCCGTACGATCACTCTTCACTCGACCACTTGGTGGATGATGTGGCATTGCCTAATACACCCTATTTATATTACCATAAAATCTTCTTCATATATCCCAAAAATTTTCACATATACCATGCAAATCCATCCTGATTACTACGATGCAACCCATTCTGATTGGCTTTTAGAGAAATTGGCTGACACTAGGGATAAACAATGTGATTAGTATATGTTTTTGCACACCACCCATGAAATATGTTTTGGACTTAATAGACGGTTTGGATCCACCGATTGAAATATATAAATGACAGATACAAACTAGGAGCACTACAACTTATAGTGCTCTGAGAGAGCACATGAGAATTCCTCTAAGATAACACCTCAAGGTTAGATTGTTCCAATCCGCATTCAAGAAAAAAGGGACTCCTCACCTACTCATCCATCTTTTATTAGGAATATTTTATGTGGTGGTGTAGGCGTGCACCGCATCATATAATAAGCATTCAGATGGAGTAGCCTTTTCATCTAAATGGTGGGCCCAGGCCTGACGGTGGATGGCCAATCTCCAAAAATCACACCGACCCATTAGATCGCTGGCCGCCTATCTTGAAGATAAATACAACAAATAAAAAGGAGTAGAGCAACCATCCCCATCTAACGGACCCCACGCTGCAACATGGACCAATCAGTGTCACCTTTTAGGCTTTGGTCCAACGCACAATTGACAAATGGTCCACCTCACGATAGAAAATTCATCCATACATAACGTGCGGGCTCAAACAGATGGCTCCATATTTCATTTTAGTGAATTTTACAAATAAATCGTAATTAATATAGAATTTACAATCGGGTTCCTTCTTCAAATTGTTTTCAAAAAACTACCTTGTTAACTGGTATAATTGTCATTCCACTCTCTTCCCTCACCGATCAAATGGGCGGATGGCTCGGATTGGAGCCATCTTAATATTTATGTAAAATTCATCTCGACTACTATGTGTGTCATTTCATTTTAGGCTGATGGTCTGAAAATCAGCTGTATCTATTTTTTGGGGAAAAATATGACAAGTCCGGAGACCCGGTTATGGAATGGACCAACTTTACTAATACTACCCAGGATTCCGAGGCAACAAGCCCGACCGAGGCAAATAAACTAAATGTCTAAAGGAGAGACTTAGCTCGGGTCCCGAAGAATGATTCCCGACCAAAGCTTATAAAGTCATAAGCCACAAGGCAAAGCATGTAAGATGTATAGAGTTAACTCGGTAAACGAGGCAACAACATCTAAGAAGGCCGATCAAGGCCCAAAGCTTAAAAGTCACTCAACCGACCATAAAACCGACTCAAATTAGGTCGGTTACATAGTTGGCTATCAGATTAAGAAAGGACATCGGTCATGGATCGGTTCCATCTCACCCGACAGATGGCGAGCAACTTGATTCTTAAAAGCTAGCCGAGACTAACTCATCACTAGAGATAGTCAGGACTGGACCGAGCAAGGAAAAGACGACATAAATGAAAACGTTGTCCCGAGAATCTCGTAAAAGGATCCCTGATCTCGAAGATCTCAGGATCGGATGAAGATCAAAAGCGGATTAAATCAAATCTCCAAGATATTAGGAGAAGAATCCTTACACGATGGGACCATCCCATTCCTATAAATACAGGGGACCTCCAAGATGAAAGGTACGCAAAAAACTCTCCCAAAAACCTCTTACTACGACCTTCTCACTGACTTAAGCATCGGAGGGTCCCCGGCTCTAGCCAGGGTCTTCCTTGTTTCCTTCCTGTGCAGGAGGTAGGTCGGAGGAGGACATGATCAGTTTTTTGCATCAACAGATTGGCGTCGTCTGTGGGAAGCGATACGAAAAGTCATTTTTCAGGCTCTATCGAAAATCTTCAAACAAGCTTCAATGGCGAAAACTAGAAGAACTGCTTAAAACGAGCCTAGTGAGGTCGTTGTTACTGGACCACCGACACTTGAAGGTTCGCTGGGTATGAACGGATCCCAAGGGGCCCAGAACTAACCCAATAACCAACAAGGTTTTGCCCCTCGTCCAGTAACCTCCGGTTCGACCAGGCACAATCAAAAGAACCGAGGAAACGGTTGGCTAGATAAAGAAGTCCAAGAACTCAGGACTGATCTGAACTATATGAAGCAGATGCTGGAGCAGATCCATCGCCAACAAGTTCCACCTCAATATGATAGTGGCCGGGTGAATGCTCCGCAACAACTCGCCGACCCTTAGCCTACCGCTTCGCGATCCGTCCTTCAACCAAGTCAGCACCAGGGTCTGCCCGAGCCTACGCCCACTCATTCTATGGCCGCCCCCCTCCCAGCCTCCGATTTACGACACGAAATAAATCGAAGGAGGTGCAGCAGGCCTCTGGTTGAGGGTACGACCAATAGTGACAAACCCTGAAAGCCAACCTCTAGGACTTCAGGAGGAAAGTGCGAGAAGAAATCACTGACATGAAGTAAGGCCGGCTTACACATCTAACAAGGCCCGAGGTAAAAACATCTCTGTTCATAGAGGATATAATACAAGCTTGGTTACTGGAACGATTCCGTCTTCCATAGATCACGCCCTTCACCGGCAAGACCGGTCTTACTGAGTACACCGAATCCTTTCGGACATATATGGAGCTGCACGATGCCTCGGACGTTGTAATGTGCTGAGCTACTCCCTCACTTTAGCCGACGTAACTCGACTTTGGTTCAAACAGTTGAAACCAAAATCCATCAGCTCGTTCATAGAGCTTAGTGATGCCTTCCTTACCAATTTCATTGGTGGGAAGAAAAAGTTGAAGCCACCTGCACACTTGAACAACATAGTTCAAAAAGGAGAGCTATTGAAAGATTATATCAAACGTTTCAACTTCGAGTCGCTCCAAGTCTGGAAACATTCAGATGAAACAGCACTCAACTCGATCATGCAAGGTGTCAGAGACAAGCCGTTTTTGGCCTCCTTGGATAAAAACCCGCCGACTACTCTGACTGAGTTCATGGCTCGGTCGGATAAATATGCGGATGCTGAAAAAACCAGGATCATATGTGAAGCCGCCAAGAACGCAAAAGTCCCGACCAAAGAGTCAGCAAAGAAAGAAGTTGACTCAACCAGTGGGAAGAAGCGTAAAGATGATCGGACACGTGATGAGCGTAAGTCGGGTAAACGGCCAGACCGCAAGTTTTCAATGTATACCCCGCTCAATAAGCCGCAAGAGTAGGTTTTGATGGAAATCAAGGGTGAAGGATTCGTCAATTGGCCAAATAGGCTCCGAAGCAACCTAAACTGACGGAGCAAAAATAAGTACTACCATTACCATCGCGATCATGGGCATAATATAAGTGACTGCTACCACTTGAAAGAAGAAATCAAACAACTCATCTGAGAAGGCCGTCTCATAGAGCGCATTGAAAGAACCGAGACAACGGAAGAACGTTCGGGTGAAAACCGACCTACGTAGGAATCCGAACCATCGT
Source organism: Magnolia sinica (assembly GCF_029962835.1). Lineage (NCBI taxonomy): Eukaryota > Viridiplantae > Streptophyta > Magnoliopsida > Magnoliales > Magnoliaceae > Magnolia > Magnolia sinica. The sequence goes on from NC_080576.1 coordinate 93,135,908, forward strand.
CGGTGGTCCCCGAGGTAGAGGCAACTCAAACAATAATCGAAAAAATCATGCTAGGAGCATCAGTCGACCCGAGTCCGAAATCCTGATACTAGCTTGGCCTTCAAAAGAAAAGAAAAGGGAGAAATACTGCATTACGTTCACTGATGAAGATCGGAAGCTGTTACTCCAGTCGAAATCGGATTGCCTTCAGCTCAAGGCAATTCGTTCAATGCTAGACAATGAAGAACTGTTGTCCCTCGGACTCGACCTTTTGGAAGAATAAAAGGAAAGAGCTCGACTGCATATGATGGCTCGGCAACAACAAGTAGCATGATTTTACAATGCCCGAGTCAAAATTAGATGCTTCCGAGTAAGAGACATGGTCCTCCGAAAAATGTTCTTGAACATTAAGGAAGATGGTGCAGGTACACTGGGACCCAATTGGGAGGGACCCTATATAGTCTCGAGCACCATCCGACCCGGAACGTATCGGTTGGAAGATCTAACCGGGCAATTACTCCCCCATCCTTGGAATGCCGAGCATCTAAAAATCTAAGTCGGCCGTCGAGTAATTGAAAAGATTCAATCAAACAAATGATGAAAAACATATAAACGGAGTCAAATGAATAAGAAAACTGAGTATATTCATTCATCAGTATAAGTTTTACATCGGATTACATTAGTTTCTACTTGAAAATTACATTAATGGAATAACAAAGATAAAGACATAAAGAGTCGGCTACGATACGCTATGTGCCCTCTCGGTTGCAGATGCTCTCGAGCCTGCCTGGTGTGCTTGAAGTGCTTGAAGCTTGGTGCGCTTAAAGTGCTTATCATCTTCAAACCAGCTCCAAGGTTCATCAAGAGCTAACATAGGAGGTGGCTCGGACTCAACTACTGCCGCCACTCGGAGCAACCTCGGGCGCCGCCTCAGGAGCAACTCAGAAGTGACCTCAAGATCAGCCGCAGCAACGACAGACCCAGTTGTCTCGACCTCTGGACCTTTAGAGCCAGAGGCACCTTCATCAAATCCTGAAAGATCAAGATTGGGGAAGGATTCCTTCATCAGTTCGACACACTTGGTGTAACTATCCTGATACAAGCGATCCCGCTCATCTAGATACTCTCATGACTCAAAAAAATCTTTTAAGGCTTAGACTTTGGCCTACTCAATAGCAGTCTTAGTGTCGATCCTTAGTCAAGACAACTTCTCTTCCGAGGAAGCCAGAGCTTGACAACTCAGCTGACTCTCCTCCCAAGCCTCTTGCAATTGCGAGGCCAGACGAGCACTCTCAGCCCTGGAATCATCAATGGCCTTTCTGGCAAGCCCTAAGTCACTGACCATTATGTTGAGTCGAGTCACGGTAGCTTCACGTTGTGCTTCCACCTTTGCTACCCGTTTCTGAGCTGTTTCAGCCTCCGCTGCCCAACTCTAAGCTTCGGTCAGATCCATGCTAGCCCTAAGCAAACAAGGAGCGAACTACAAAAGAAAAATATAAATTTAGATAAAACTCGAATGAATCGGCAAGATAAGTGAGAAGTTCAAGTCTTACCTCGAGAAGAATCTTTGCAGCATGAGAGAGAGTCCGCCTTTGAGAAGCTTCGAAGAGGGCAGCGAATTCTTTCTCACTCCCATGAAAAATCGCCCAGGGGACCATTTCTGACATAGCCCGCTAAAAGAACGTTGTCTCCTGTTAAGTCATCTGCCCTCTTGAAGGCTTCCCTCTCCTATCCTCCACCGTCTGTCTTGGAACCTGCTCTGTGACAGGTCCTGACTCAGGAGCCACCTGAGGCTCGGGAGCTACATGAGCCTCAGAAGCGACCACGTCCACCACTTCCGCCCCTTCCGAGTTAGGGATTATCACAGTCGGGATAGCCGGGGCAGTTTGCCCCTTAGCCTTTGAAACCGTCTTCGGCTTCTTCGGAGGTGGAGGCCGAGCTTCTGACCTTGGAGGGGCCTCATTTTAGAAGGTGGACGAAGAATGGGCCTTGACTCAGCCATCTCTGCATCAAAAGTAAGACAAGTTAAACAAAATTCAAAGGGAATATGATAAGGAAACCAAAAGTTACTTGTCACAGCCGAGTCCAAACCCAATTCGAAGAGACGCTCCGATTGGAGAAATCTCTTTTAAGACCGCTGCTCCAGACTCAGCACCTTCAAATCCTTGATCCGAGCTAAAGTGCCTATTCCGAACTTTGGCCTTCGCTCAAGAATATCTGCAAAATGTATCCTATCAGACTCAAAGACACTGGTACAAGAAGATAGACGAGAAGCGTGTGCCGAACACCTACTTAAAATAACGCCCGAGGAATACGAGATTTGATAAGTCCTGGCTCAGCAGTCTCCCAGTACCCACACGGCCAGAACCATCTATCTCTCCAGTGCTTGTTGGAGGTAGGTGGGTCGGTTATCAAAGGTCCGTCCTTGTTCCGCCAAGCACACAAAAGGTGTAAGCCCCGTATCCTAGACCGTACCGTTCCATAGGCTTCCGCGGTCTTTCCGGTCGAATTCCGCCAACCTTCGACCCTTAACCGGTATTTGCACGTGACCCTGATCCTCATGCCATCAACCCGAGTCGACTCAACTCAAGACTTATACCTTAGCGACCGTGTCGTCGCCACGGTTCCAATGATGCGACTTGCGCGCCGAGGTGATACCATGGTTGGGAGATGTGGGCCAGCGTTCAGTGCGAGAAAAACGCCACGCGTACGAATTCCGAGGGAATCTCTATAAGGTGTCACATCAATCAATCAATCCCATCAATCCCATCATGTCAAGTACACATCACATTTCACCCATTCCCAAGCAAGCCCCAAAAGTAAAAAAGATCTTACAACCCATACCTTCTCTTACAACTTTTGCCAAAAAAGTCAAAAAGAGCCTCTTACACTCATCCCTCTCTCCCATCCATCACTCCATCACCCATCACTCCCTCTCTCTCTCCCTCCCTTTACAAGTCTCTCTCATTTTTTCAAACTCTCCCATAAGCAAGAAAAATCCATACGTATGAGCCTCTCCCCATATCTCCCAAGCTACATGTGTGGCCCACCTTTCCATCCTTAGATCTCTCATCTCAACCATCCATTTCTCATCTTCCTCCATCAAAGAGAAGCACAAGGAGCTAAGGAAGCCAAGGGAGCAAGAAGATCAAGTGGTAGGTGTTTTGATAGGGTAGTTTAATGTTTTTTTTAAGATGGGCCAAGTGAGGCCAACCGATCAATGGTTTGAATCTCACTTTGGACCCTAAGATGTGGCCAATGGCCCACTTGGATCATCATGATCATTCCATGATGGGGCCATTCTCCATGGACCCCATCATGATGTTTATTTTCTTGCATATTTAGGGTCATCTAGACCGTCTAATTTTGTGGAGAAGGGATCTCCATCGTTGGATTTAATTTTAATGGGCCCACATGTAATGGGACCCACTTGATGTATGATTTAGTGCAAGGGAGGGCCCATAGTGCCGGGGTCCCTCCATCACGCGGGTCTCACTCTTTATCTCTCTCCCTTTTATTTTAATTTTTTTTTGTGATGATAATGAGATTGTGTGGCCCACTTGAATGGACCCCCACCATTAAGCATGTATTCGATCCCAAGCCATTGTAGGTGGGGGCCCACTTTTCATATAAGTTGTGACCACCATCCATCATTTGGTGGCCCACCTGAACAGGGTCCACCTTAAAGTGTTATGCGTCACTGTCCAGCGTCCAGGGACGCTGGACGTTTAAGGGAAACAAAAATATTAGCTTGATTTACAAGCTTTTTGGGTGGACCACTTGTTCAGGCCCCACCTTGATGCATGTATTCAATCCATGCCGTCCATTCCCTTCTCAACCCCATTTCAGGCGTTGAACCGAAATACAGAGTCAATCCGAGGTTCTGGCGGGCCACACCATATCAAATGGTGGTTTTCACCATTGAACCCCTCTCTGAAATTATTATACACCAAAATATGTCCAATATTGGACTTGTTTTGCTCGTGGTGAGCCATGGAAGAATATTGGACGGAGTGGATTGTCAAAATATGGACCCCACCTGCGAAAACCACAGAAAAATCAAAGCTGCTTGCACACCAGCGTCCGGGTGGACGGGCTGGCGGACAGCCACCCACGGCTGTAGCCGTGGGCCCCACCTTGAGGTTTATTTGTCATCTAATCCATTCAAATGGTGGGCCCTAATGTCAGTGGACCACCCTCCAAATTTCAAACCCATCCAAGACTCAGGTGGCCCACACCGTATGAAACAGTGGGATTGAACCTCTACCTTTGAAACCCTTTTGGGGTCCACAGAAGTTTTAGATCAGGGTGAAATTTGTTTTCACCCTTTATCTAGGTCTACTTGACCTTATCAACGGTTGGATGGGGTATAAACATTATGGTGGGCCCCACGTGGAGCCCACAGCCTTATGTGTTGTGCTGCCACCGTCTAGGCGGACGGTGGAGCCCACTGTGATGTTTGTGTGCGTGCGTGTGTGGGCCTGTTGTGTGCGTGCGTGTGTGGTGTGTGCGTGTGTGTATATTTATATATATATATATATATATTATATTATATATAATATTATATGTACTATATATGTATATTATATATTATATCATATTTAATATATAGGTGGTGGGAGGCCCATCTCAGTTCACTTGTGGCCCATGATTGAGGCCCACTTTGATATATATGTAAGGCCCATGGGTCGAGGCCCATTGAGGTATTAGGGGCCCATGGGTTAAGACCTATTAAGATGTATTGGGGCCTATGGGTTGAGGCCCATTTGATGTACATATGGGGCCCAATTGGTGTGGCCCATTTTGTCACGCCCCGAACTCGGAAACCGGGCTCACGAAATTCTCGATTGCCAATTCGGCACCGACAGCCTCCGTAGAACCCCATTCTCGGATCCCGACACCCATTTACCAGGTTCCGATCCTGGGATACTACAAGGAGGGTTTCAAATCATTAGTCTGATTCATAATGAGCATAACAAAAGCATAACCCACAAACAATAAGCACAAGAACACCACCACAAAATCCACTATGATCAAAAACTTTTTAGTACAATGCGACAGAAAGGGGAAATACAATGTAATAAAAGAAACAAAACTCCAGAAGCTCGGCTGCACGCTCCAACTACAGCGAGACTATGGCTGCGACTGCGTCCTGGCGTCACCTGCACGCATCAATCGTGCATAAGCTTATGGAAAGCTTAGAGGGTGGTTTAAGTGTGTGCGCAATATAAACGTGCTCAAAATGCAAGGTCAGTGTGATGCGGAATCATGGTGATGAGCACATGAATGCAAACAGCCGTACCAAGGCTATGCGGTGCAAGATATGAATGCTATCGGCCATAACACGGCCATGCGATACAAGATGCAACTCAAGCATGCCAATCCTCAACATGTATCAGTACAGTTCTCATTCTGGATAATCACCGGGGTTCAATACACTCCAAATGGCACTGTCGCTCTCCTAGCCGCACAGCCCAAGTGAGCGTAAGAAACCTCACTATCCGCCGACCAATATCGGCCTACCTACCCGAGACGTCGATAGCGGACCCATTCGCGAGTGGTCAAACTCGGCCTAGTATTGCCCCTACCCTCGGGCGAGTAAGGCCACACTCCTTTCCAACCGACCACGACATAGTGGGAGACGCGGCCTCCTCGGTATTCGGCCCTCATGCGCTCGTATATCCACTCGGTCTCGACGTTGGAGTCATCCTCCGTACCATCGGGTTTAGGGATTTTCACCCAAGGACATCTATGGCGCCCGTATACTGAACCAAACATTTTCGGTATCAATCCGGCCACCCACGATGTGTCTCTTGGAGGCTATGGCCCCGGTGTCGCTAAGGCGTACAGTAACTATAATCACACAATGCAAGTGCATGAGTCACACTACAAGTCATGAATAGTCCTGCGTAACCCATGCGCTCATACAGGGCAACTCCGCCTATCATAACGATCTGTCAGAAGGCATATGCTATGATCAATCACTCCTCATACCAGTCATACATATGATGCGTATGATAATAAATCATGGATCTATACTAAACATGCATATAGGGATGGGCTCTGCGTATCACAGAGATGGGCCTAGACGGCCTGCAGAGTATAAGTATGGACCTATCAGTGGCCTTAAGGAGTGTGACAATGCGGACATTTAACCAACATTATCCTTACAATGTGGACGTCAAACCAACATTGTTCCCAAGGCATAGCCCGCCATAAAGTACCATTACACAAACCATAGGAAATCACACATTGCAATGGACCATATACATCTCATTGGGCCTCGACCCATAGTTCTCAGATACATTAAATGGGTCATCTCATATGGGCCTTATATAAATCAAGTGGGCCGCATTAGTGGGCCTTATGTACGTTGCAATGGGCCATAACCCATGGGCCTTTAAATACGTTAAATGGGTCGAATCACATGGGCCTTATGTATATACCAAGGTGGGCCTCAACAATGGCCACAAATACACATCCAGGTGGGCCTCAACAACGGCCACAAGTACACATCATGTGGGCCTCAACAACGGCCATATGGTTGAACAACTTGGATGCAACACATGCATCATGGTGGGGCCTATAGAGGCCCACCATCATATATATATATTATATATAATATTAATATATGTAAATATATACAATATTATATATAATAATAATATAATATTATATATATATATACATATATATATATATATATGTATGTATGTATATCCACACACACTCACACACGTGCACACACACCCACATGCATACACACGTGCACACACACCCACATGCATACACACGTGCACACACGTGCACATTCACGTGCAGCAGGGAGGGGGGTCCCACCGTCCAGGAGGACGGTGCGGACGAACACATACATCAAGTAGGCCCCACCGTCCGTCTGGACGGTGGGCATGTAACACATGCATCACTGTGGGTCCCATGTGAGGCCCACCATAGCGTTTATCTTCCATCCGATCCGTTCATAAGGTCACACGGGCCAGGGTGAAGGGGAACAACAAATTTCAGCTTGATCTGGAACTTCTGTGGACCCAGAAAGGGTTTCAATGGTAGAGTTCAATTCACACTGTTTCTTGTGATGTGGGCCGCCCGAGCGTTGGATTGGCCTGATTTTTAGAGGGGGTCCACGTCAGATAGTGGCCCACCAAATGGGCGGTGTGGATACAAAATATACATCATGGTGGGGCCCACGGATGGAGCCGTGGGTCCCTCGCCCGCCGCCGCAGTGTAAACGCAGCGTCTGCATGTGTCGATGGCAAGCGCCCTTATATTTTTTTTTTGAAAATCCATGATCTTGGGGTTTTTCGAGTGCGGGGCCCACATCAGGTGGATCCGTCCCAACTATCAATTGCTGGGTCTCAAAACAAACCCAACGAGCCCAACATTGGGTATTTTTCGGAGTACAGAGACGGTAGGGTGATTTTTGACGGTAAGGAAGTTGTTTTCGTATGCTCTGGCCCACCAAAAAAATTGGATTAGTCCCATCCTTAGGCTCAACGCCTAAAATGATCCCCTGAATGGGATGGACGGCGTGGATTAAGCACAAACATCAAGGTGGGACCTGCATGAGCGGTCCGCCCCAAAACCCAAAGAAATTTCCTTTTTTTTTTTTGGTTCAGCCAACGTCCAGCGTCTCTGGACGTTGGACGATTTGGATAAACACTGCCTCATGGTGGGTCCCACGCGTGAGTGGCCCATGTTCATCAAGGTAGGTCCCACATGATCATGGCCTACCATATATATAAATATTAATAAAATATTATAATATATCATTTACTCTAAATAGGGGGGGATCTCTCCTAAAATGAGGTGGGCCTCCCTATTTGATGGATGGAGTAGATTTAATATATTGGTGGGGCCCACTTCATTCTAAGGAAGAGAGAAAGAGAGGGAAAGAGAGAGAAATAGAGAGAGATACACGGTGAGATAGAGGAGGGACCCCGCCACTATGGGCCCTCCATTTCATACATGCATACATCAAACGGGTCCCACCACATGTGGCCCAAAAAAATAGGAGAAATGACGGTGGATCACCCACCTTATCTTCCTTCTCCTTGCTCCCTTGGCTTCAAATGCACCTTGCCTATGCCTTGGATGGTGGATGATGGGGGATTAATGGTGTGGATGAGAGATGGGAGGGTGTAGATGGATGATGGAAGGTGGACCACACTTAAGAGGGAGAGGAAGCTTGGACGTTTGAGGCTTGGGGGGGTTGCTTGGAGAGATATGAGAAATGAGAGAGAGAGAGGGGTGATAAGGATGGGTGAGGTGTGATGGGGGATGGTTTGTGTAAGACCCGTGTCCTAATCCGTACCATTTCATTAGCTTTCGCGGTCCTTCCGGTCAAATTCCGGCAACCTTCGCACCGTATTCGGTGTTTGCGCACGATCCTAAGCCAGGTCCCGCGCACCGACGTCGGCTTGATCCGAAAGTTTTATCATAGCGATCGCGTCGTCGCCGCGGTTCCAACGCCGTGACTTGCGCACCGAACCGATACCCAGGTAAGAAGATGCCGATCAGCGTTTATTCTGAAGAAACACCGCGCGTTGCGGATTTCGAGGGAATCTCTACACAATTAGTCCCACTAATTAACCATAAATGCAACCATACCTCAAAGTACTTCACCCATTCCCTCTTTTTCCAAAAGTCCACCATCTTTCCACCTCACCATTCCTCTTTTCTCATTTTCAACCTCAACCATCCCTCTTCTCCACCAATTTCAAACTAAACCATACCCCTCATCACTTCTTTCTTACAACCATCACTCCACCCATCCCTCCATCCATTATTTCTATCTCTCCCTCTCATTCTCTAGCAATTTTTCCAAATCCCATGAGAAATTTCACTCATCCAACACTCCTCTCTCAACTTCAAGTGTGGCCCACCCTCTCATCTCCAATCTCAACCATTCATCCTTCATCAATCTCCATTAAAAGTGAAGGTAAGGAGCTAAGGAGTCCAAGGGAGCTAGGAGAAGGAAGATAAGGTGGGTGTTTTTCCATTAATTTAAATTTTAGGGCCCACTTGTTGGTGGGACCCATTTGGATGTATGTGATTTAATCAAGAGGGCCCATAGTGGCGGGGTTCCTCTATCTCACCGTGTATCTCTCTCTTTATCTCTCTCTCATTCTTTCTTTGTAATGGTGTGGATCCCACCGATAGGTGTTACATCTCCTCCGTCCATCTACATCAGACGGTGTGGCCCACTCTATTATAGGTGATGATCCGCACCATCCACTGTTTGGATGGGTCCAATGCATCTTTTTTATATGTATATATATATATATATGTATGTTATATTTTATATAATATATGTATATAATATATAATATAATATGTACTTATATATATATACAATATAAGGTAAATATTAAATGTATATGTATATATATATATTGGTGGGCCACATTCACGTGGGACCCACCACATTTTTGTGAATATATACAAACCGTCCAGCGTCCCTGGACGCTGGACGTTGCAACAATGAACTTAAAAAAAAAAAAAAAAAAAAAAAAGAGAAGAAAGGAGTGGTGGGCCACTCATGCAGGCCCCACCTTGATGTATATGTAAGATCCGAGCCGTCCATGTTGTTCCTCAACTCATTTTAGGCGTTGAGCCGAAAAATGAAGTTGATCCCATTTTCTGGCGGGCCGTACCATAGGAAACAGTGTCCCTACCTTTGATTTGCTCCCTGATGCTCCTGTACATCTGAAAAAGCTCAATATTGGACTCTATGGGTTGGTATCAAGCCACAGAGACCAATGGATGGAGTGGATCTTACTAAAGCGGGCCCCACCTGGGAAAAACCGCAACAAAACCCTTTTTTTTCAAAAAAAATAAAGAAGCAGCAGTGCTGCTGCTACTGCTGCCAGCGCTGGCCACCGACGGGCGGACGGGCTGGGGGCTCACGGCCCCAATTGTGGGCCCCACCGTGATTCCTTTCGACCATCAACACGTGCATTTGATGGTTCCCCATGGACTAGCCGTCCACCCCAAAATCAGCCATAAACAAAACTCAGAGGGCCATACCATCAAAAATCATGTGAAGACATTCCTAAACATATAAAAACACTTGGTGGGACCCGTCTGAAATTTGGATGAATCTGAAACTTGGTCTGAACGGTCAGTTAGGTGGGACTCACATATTGGATGGGCTGGATTGTGAATCACATCTCGGTGGGCCCCAAAACAAAAAAAAAATAAAAAAATAAAATTTAAAGCAGCAGCGCTGCTGCTGCTGCACTGACGGGCGGGCGGCCAAGAGGCAGGGACCCACGGCTCCATCCGTGGGCCCCACCATGATGTATATTTTGTATCCACACCGCCCATTTGGTGGGCCACTATTTGACATGGACCCCCCTCAAAAATCAGGCCAATCCAGCGCTCGGGCGGCCCACATCACAAGAAACAGTGTGAATTGAACTCTACCATTGAAACCCTTTCTGGGTCCACAGAAGTTCCAGATCAAGCTGAAATTTGTTGTTCCCCTTCTCCCTGGCCCGTGTGACCTTATGAACGGAGCGGATGGAAGATAAACGCTATGGTGGGCCTCGCATGGGACCCACAGTGATGCATGTGTTACATGCCCACCGTCCAGACGGACGGTGGGGCCTACTTGATGTCTGTGTTCGTCCGCACCGTCCTGGACGGTGGGACCCTTCCCTGCTGCACGTGAATGTGCAAGTGTGTGCACGTGTGTATGCATGTGGGTGTGTGTGCATGTGTGTATGCATGTGGGTGTGTGTGCACGTGTGTGAGTGTGTGTGTGGGCATACATACATATCTATATATGTATATACATATATATGTGTATATATATATAATATTATATTATTATTATATATAATATTGTATATGTTTACATATAATAATATTATATATAATATATATATATATGATGGTGGGCCTATATGGGCCCCACCATGATGCAAGTGTTACATCCAAGTTGTTCAACCATATGGCCGTTGTTGAGGCCCACCTGGATGTGTATTTGTGGCCATTATTGAGGCCCACCTTGGTATATACATAAGGCCCATGTGATTCGACCCATTTAACATATGTAAAGGCCCATGGGTTATGGCCCATTGCAATGTACATAAGGCCCACTAATGCGGCCCACTTGACTTATATAAGGCCCATATGAGATGGCCCATTTGATGTATCTGAGCACTATGGGTCGAGGCCCAATGAGATGTATATTAGTCCATTGCAATGTGTGATTTCCTATGGTTTGTGTAATGGTGCTTTATGGCGGGCTAAGCCTTGGGAACAATGTTAGTTTGACGTCCACATTGTAAGGACAATGTTGGTTAAATGTCCGCATTGTCACACTCCTTAAGGCCACTGATAGGTTCATACTTATACTCTGCAGGCCGTCTAGGCCCATTTCTGTGATACGCAGAGCCCATCCCTATATGCATGTTTAGTATAGATCCATGGTTCATGATCATTCGCATCATATGTATGCCTGACGTGAAGAGTGACCGATCATAGCATATGCCTTTGGGCAGACTGTTTATGGGCTCCCTGATAGGCGGAGTTGCCCCATATAAGTGCATGGTACATACAGACTGTTGCATGACTGATGATGTGACTCATGCACTTGCATTTGTGTGATTATAGTTACTATATGCCCTAGCGACATCAGGGCCATAGCCTCCACAGATACATCGTGGATGGCAGGATTGGAGACCGGAAATATTTGATTCTAGCATACGGGCACCATAGATGTCCCTGGGTGAAAATCCCTAAACCCGATGGTACCAGAGGATGACTCCAATGTCGAGACCGAGTGGATATATGAGCGCACGAGGGCCGAATACCAGGAGGCCGCGTCTCCCACTGTGTCGTGGTCGGTTGGAAAGGAGTGTGGCCTTACTCGCCCGAGGGTAGGGGGCAATACTAGGCTGAGTTTGACCAGCTCGCGAATGGGTCCGCTATCGACGTGCCGGATAGGTATTGGCGGACTATTGGTCAGGCGGATAGTGAGGTTTCTTACGCTCACTTGGACTGTGCGGCTAGGAGAGCGACAGTGCCATTTGGAGTGTATTGAACCCCGGTGATTATCCAGAATGATAACTGTACTGATACATGTTGAGAATTGGCATGCTTGAGTTGCATCTCGCATCGCATGGCTGTGTATGGCCGTTAGAATTCTTATCTTGCACCGCATAGCATTGGTACGGCTGATTGCATTCATGTGCTCATCACCATGATTCCGCATCACTCTGACCTTGCATTTTGAGCACGTTTATATTGCGCACACACTTACACCACCCTCTAAGCTTTCCATAAGCTTATGCACGATTGATGCGTGCAGGTGACGCCAGGACGCAGTCGCAGCCATAGTCTCGCCGTAGTTGGACCGTGCAGACGAGCTTCTGGAGTTTTGTTTCTTTTATCACATTGTATTTTCCTTTTCTATCGCATTGTACTCAAAAGTTTTTGATCTTAGTGGATTTTGTGGTGGTGTTCTTGTGGTTATTGTTTGTGGGTTATGCTTTTGTTATGCTCATTATGAATCAGACTGATGACTTGAAATCCTCCTTGTAGTATTCCAGGATCGGAACCTGGTGAATGGGTGCCGGGATCCGAAAATGGGGTTCTACGGAGGCTGTCGGCGCCGGATTCGGCGATCGGGAATTTTGTGAGCCCGGTTTCCGAGTTCGGGGCGTGACAGAAGTTGGTATCAGAGCATAACTCGGGAATAACCAAGAACAACATTACATGTCTGCTATGAATGATTAAGTCCTAAGTTTGGATAGCCTAGCGATCTTTTATTGCAGACCCTTAACGTGTGTGCCTTCGCGAGCCTTTAAGTTGATAGGCACCTTCGCTCTTTCCTGTAGGACATGGCGCGTAGGAGAGTGACCCGATCGACTCCCGCACCACCTGAGACTTCAGCTCCACCACCTGCGGCTCCCGCACTACCACCTACGACCCCTGCTCCACCACCAGAGATTCCTACTGCCCAGCCTGAGGATGTCGCTCCTCTACCAGAGGTTCATACTGCCCATCCTGAGGATGCTGCACCTCCACCAGATACCAGTGCGGATCCGACCGTATCTGTGAGTGCTTCTCAGTTGCAGCAGATGCTGCAGGCTGTGACGGCCGCACTCCAGGGGCAGAGCAGACACTCGGTTGTTTCACCGGCCCAGGCAGAGCAGGAGCGCGCGAGTGCCCTACTTCGAGAGTTTCGACAGTTTGATCCTCCACGATTCCAGGGCGAGCCAGACGGCTGAGAGGTGGCGCTCCGATGTGGAGAAGATTTTGATACCATGTCATGTACGGCCGAGCGGGAGTTCGGTTGGCGGTGTTTCTTTTTCGGGCGAGGCCGAGCACCGGTGGACCTCGGTTACCCGCGTCGCAGACCTGACTACGGCTGGACATGGGATGATTTTGTAGACCGATTCGAGGAGCAGTACTTCCCTACACATTTGACATCGAGAGCACTAGAGTTCGAGACTTTGGTGCAGGGAGACATGACCGTGGCACAGTACGCGGCTCGTTTCGTGGCGCTATCGAGGTTTGCGCCATATATGGTTGATGATGAGGGGCGGAAGGCCCGTCGTTTCGAGAGCGGCTTACGTTACGGTCTTCGAGGCCGTGTGATTGGGCACGAGCTTCCGACCTTTCAGGCTGTAGTGCGGAGGGCTCAGATTTATGAGACTGAGTGGGCTGGCGCGCAGGCCGACAGAGATCAGAGCAGAATCAGAAGAGGCAGACCCCCTCTAGTAGCTCTCAGCAGCAGCGACGACCACAGAGGTATAGGAGCCACCCACCTGCTAGAGCACCAGCAGCCCCAGCAGCACCTCCAGCGCCACCCCAGCAGCCGTTTGCAGGGACTTGTTTTGGATGTGGTGGGTCAGGGCATCGCCTGTCTGAGTGCCCTCGCCCTCATCTGCAGCAGTCGAGAGGATCACAGCAGCCTCACCTACATCCGCCGAGAGCACCACAGCAGCCTTGACCGACAGAGCGACCTTCAGGCGACCTCGGCGGCCGTCGGCGGCAGCGGCCCCATCGGCGGCGCCGCGCCACCTCGGCCACGAGACCTCGGCGCGAGGGCAGGTATAGGCCGCCGCAGAGGCGGCAGCAGCAGCATGCTTAGAGAGGATAGGCACCTCCCGGCCCGGCTCAGAGCTAGGTTCTACGCGGCTCGCGAGACCGCATGATCATCCGGAGGAGTCGTCGAGGTATACTTCCCGTCTCTTCATGCATCGCCCGAGTATTATTTGATTACGGCGCTTCTCACTCATTCATGTCCAGGGATTTCTGCCAATGATTGCAGAGAGAGTCTACTAGTGAGGGATTGATCGTATCGACGCCCTTAGGGAGGACCACGGTATTGGGCCATTTCTGTCCATCTTGCCGGTTCTTGTCGGTGATATCTTTTTACCTGCTGACTTGTTTGTGCTGCCGATGTCAGATTTTGGCGTTATCTTGGGCATGGATTGGCTTGCGAGTATCACGCTATCTTGGATGTTACTGCGAGGCGGTCACATTACGCATACCAGGCTTGCAGCGATTCCGATTCATCGCCGAGCACAGAGGAGAGCCGTTGTCTTGCTTGATGTCCTGTGCAGTCGAGGAGCCTATGGCCATTTGTATTGATCGGTTGCCGGTTGTTTGCGACTTCCCCGACGTATTCCAGGAGATTCCAGGATTGCCTCCTCGCCGTCATATCGAGTTCCAGATCGATCTTGTGCCCGGTACCGCACCTATCTCGAAGGCCCCGTACCGTATGGCACCGATGGAGTTGCGTGAGCTGCAGCGTCAGTTGGACGAGTTGCGTGAGTTAGGATTTATTCGTCCAAGCAGTTCGCCTTGGGGAGCGCCGGTACTCTTCGTTAGGAAGAAGGATGGCTCGTTGAGGCTCTGCGTAGATTACCGCGAGCTCAACCGGGTCACGATTAAGAACAAGTACCCGCTCCCAAGGATAGACGATTTATTTGATCAGCTGCAGGGTGCACAGTTCTTTTCGAAGATTGACCTGCGTTCTGGTTATCATCAGATTCGTGTCCGAGAGGAGGACATCCCGAAGACAGCCTTCAGGACGCGTTATGGTCATTTTGAGTTTCAGGTCATGTCCTTTGGATTGACCAATGCACCCGCGGTCTTCATGCAGTTGATGAACGAGGTCTTTCGTCCATATCTCGATCAGTTTGTTGTGGTCTTCATCGACGACATTCTGATATATTCGAGGACCTGTGAGGACCATATGCAGCATCTGGAGATTGCCTTGCAGACCCTCCGTGCCCACCGGCTATATGCGAAGGCTGGAGAAGTGTGAGTTCGGGGGAGGAGGTGAGATTCCTCGGTCACGTGGTGACGAGGAGGGTGTCGCATGGACCCCTCGAAGGTTGAGGCGATGCGTCGGTGGGGTCAGCCCACGGATGCGTCCAAGATCCGCAATTTCCTTGGTTTAGCGGGATATTATCGGCGTTTCATTGAGGGCTTCTCCGTATTGCAGCCCTTGACCCGGTTGACTCGGAAGGGCGCGAGTTTATTTGGAGTGACGCCTTTGAGCGAGCATTTATGGAGTGAAAGGACCCTCACGGTCGCTCCTGTCCTCACTCTTCCCTCTGGGAGTGATGGATTCGTGGTATTTACCGATGCTTCGCGTATTGGATTGGGTGCTGTCCTGATGCAGCACGGTAGACCTGTAGCATTTGCGTCTCGCCAGCTCAAGGTTCATGAGCTGAACTACCCCACGCACGATTTGGAGCTGGCAGCAGTCGTCTTCGCACTGAAGGTGTGGAGACACTATCTTTATGGGGTTAGGTTCGAGCTCTTCTCTGACCACAAGAGCTTGAAGTATTTATTCTCTCAGTCTGAGCTGAACATGAGACAGAGACGCTGGATGGAGCTTCTGAAGGATTATGATTTTGACCTCCAGTACCACCCAGGCAAGGCGAATGTGGTAGCGGATGCCCTTAGCCGTCAGCCACGAGGCCTAGTGGCACATATGATGATTCAGGAGTGGAAGATGCTCGAGGATATAGCAGAGTACGACTTTGATTTTGGTCTGCAGTCTTCTATCGTTCAGTTATCGAGCCTGTCGATTCAACCCTCTCTTGTCGCAAGGGTGATCGAGGCTCAGCAGACAGATGAGTCGTTGCAGGATTACCGAGCAGATGCGGCATCTGAGAGTCAGACAGATTGGCAGATTGGTGCTGATGGTGGACTTCGCTTTAGAGGCCGATTGTGTGTCCCGGATATTCCTGAGTTGCGCAGAGATCTTATGACCGAGGCACATCGATCGCGATTTTCTATCCACCCTGGCTCGACGAAGATGTACCGTGATATGAGGCGACAGTATTATTGGGCAGGAATGAAGCGCCAGATTGCCAGTTTTGTGGCCGAGTGTGACACATGCCAGCGTGTCAAGGCCGATCATCAGAGACCCCCTGGTCTATTGCAGCCGTTGAGCGTCCCGATGTGGAAGTGGGAGCACGTATCTACAGATTTTATTATGGGTTTGCCGAGGACTCAGCGCGGTCATGACGCTATCTGGGTTGTCGTGGACCGTCTGACGAAGTCGGCACATTTTCTTGCGATTCGTGCGACTTGGCCCTTGGACCGGCTTGCGGGGTTATTCCTAGAGGAGATTGTGAGACTGCACGGCGTACCAGTCTCGATCGTTTCTGACCGAGATCCGAGATTCACGTCTCAGTTCTGGAGGAGCTTTCAGAGAGCTATGGGCACTGATTTGCAGCTCAGTACCGCGTATCATCCGCAGACCGATGGCCAGACCGAAAGGGTCAACCAGATCCTTGAGGATATGCTTCGGGCCTGCGTGATTGACTTCGGTGGTAGCTGGGATGAGCATCTGCGATTGGCTGAGTTCGCATACAATAACAGCTATCAGGCGACCATTGGCATGGCTCCTTTTGAGGCATTATATGGCAGACCGTGCAGATCTCCGAGTTGTTGGACCGAGGTTGGAGAGCGGCGTCTCCTAGGTCCTGAGCTTGTGCAGGAGACATCAGAGGTTATTGATATTATCAGGCAGAGGATGCGCACAGCTCAGAGCCGGCAGAAGAGTGTTGCTGATCGCCGGCGTCGTCCCTTAGAGTTTGATGTAGGGGACCGTGTGTATCTCAAGGTCTCGCCTATGAAGGGCATAGTTAGATTTGGAGCGAAGGGTAAGCTTGCCCCGAGATTCATAGGACCTTTCGAGATCACTGAGCGCATTGGCGCTGTGGCCTATCGGCTTGCCTTACCATCTCAGTTGTCTGGCGTCCACAACGTTTTCCACGTCTCTATGTTGAGGAAGTGTGGGTCAGACATCGTTCCTGTTATCGATTGGCAGCCGTTGGAGGTTCGTGAGGACGCTTCTTACATCGAGCAGCCAGTTCGTATCCTTGATCGGAAGGAGCAGGTCCTCCGAACCAAGGTCATCCCCTTGGTGAAGGTTCAGTGGGGTCACCATTCTGTGGATGAGGCATCTTGGGAGCGCGAGGCTGAGATTCGAGAGCGCTATCCTCATCTCTTTGATGATTGATTGTATGTTGTATGTTATAGGTTGTCTCTGGTATTTATATGGCGATGCCTTGCTTCCTCTTCTATTATGATTTATGTTTTCTTGTGTTGATTGTTTAAATTTCGAGGACGAAATTTTTATTTGGTGGGGAGAGCTGTAAGACCCGTGTCCTAATCCGTACCATTTCATTAGCTTTCGCGGTCCTTCCGGTCAAATTTCGGCAACCTTCGCACCGTATTCGGTGTTTGCGCACGATCCTAAGCCAGGTCCCGCGCACCGACGTCGGCTTGATCCGAAAGTTTTATCATAGCGATCGCGTCGTCGCCGCGGTTCCAACGCCGTGACTTGCGCACCGAACCGATACCCAGGTAAGAAGATGCCGATCAGCGTTTATTCCGAAGAAACACCGCGCGTTGCGGATTTCGAGGGAATCTCTACACAATTAGTCCCACTAATTAACCATAAATGCAACCATACCTCAAAGTACTTCACCCATTCCCTCTTTTTCCAAAAGTCCACCATCTTTCCACCTCACCATTCCTCTTTTTCTCATTTTCAACCTCAACCATCCCTCTTCTCCACCAATTTCAAACTAAACCATACCCCTCATCACTTCTTTCTTACAACCATCACTCCACCCATCCCTCCATCCATTATTTCTATCTCTCCCTCTCATTCTCTAGCAATTTTTCCAAATCCCATGAGAAATTTCACTCATCCAACACTCCCTCTCAACTTCAAGTGTGGCCCACCCTCTCATCTCCAATCTCAACCATTCATCCTTCATCAATCTCCATTAAAAGTGAAGGTAAGGAGCTAAGGAGTCCAAGGGAGCTAGGAGAAGGAAGATAAGGTGGGTGTTTTTCCATTAATTTAAATTTTAGGGCCCACTTGTTGGTGGGACCCATTTGGATGTATGTGATTTAATCAAGAGGGCCCATAGTGGCGGGGTTCCTCTATCTCACCGTGTATCTCTCTCTTTATCTCTCTCTCATTCTTTCTTTGTAATGGTGTGGATCCCACCGATAGGTGTTACATCTCCTCCGTCCATCTACATCAGACGGTGTGGCCCACTCTATTATAGGTGATGATCCGCACCCTCTACTGTTGGGATGGGTCCAATGCATCTTTTTATATGTATATATATATATATATATATATATATATATATATATATATATATATATGTATGTTATATTTTATATAATATATGTATATAATATATAATATAATATGTACTTATATATATATACAATATAAGGTAAATATTAAATGTATATGTATATATATATATATTGGTGGGCCACATTCACGTGGGACCCACCACATTTTTGTGAATATATACAAACCGTCCAGCGTCCCTGGACGCTGGACGTTGCAACAATGGGCTTTTAAAAAAAAAAAAAAAGAGAAGAAAGGAGTGGTGGGCCACTCATGCAGGCCCCACCTTGATGTATATGTAAGATCCGAGCCGTCCATGTTGTTCCTCAACTCATTTTAGGCGTTGAGCCGAAAAATGAAGTTGATCCCATTTTCTGGCGGGCCGTACCATAGGAAACAGTGTCCCTACCTTTGATTTGCTCCCTGATGCTCCTGTACATAGCTCAATATTGGACTCTATGGGTTGGTATCAAGCCACAGAGACCAATGGATGGAGTGGATCGTACTGAAGCGGGCCCCACCTAGGAAAAACCGTAGAAAAACCGATTTTCAAAAAAAAAAAGAAGAAGAAGCAAGCAGCAGCCGCTGCCGCTGACGGACGGACGGTCGGGCTGGGCTCACGGCCCCAATTGTGGGCCCCACCGTGATTCCTTTCGACCATCAACACCGTGCATTTGATGGTTCCCCATGGACTAGCCGTCCACCCCAAAAATCAGCCATAAACAAAACTCAGGCGGGCCATACCATCAAAAATCATGTGAAGACATTCCTAAACATATAAAAACACTTGGTGGGACCCGTCTGAAATTTGGATGAATCTGAAACTTGGTCTGAACGGTCAGTTAGGTGGGACTCACATATTGGACGGGCTGGATTGTGAATCACATCTCGGTGGGCCCCAAAACAAAAAAAAATTAAAAAAAAAAAAAAAAAAAAATTTAAAGCAGCAGCAGTAACGGGCGGCCAAGAGGCAGGGACCCACGGCTCCATCCGTGGGCCCCACCATGATGTATATTTTGTATCCACGCCACCCATTTGGTGGGCCACTATTTGACATGGACCCCCCTCAAAAATCAGGCCAATCCAGCGCTCGGGCGGCCCACATCACAAGAAACAGTGTGAATTGAACTCTACCATTGAAACCCCTTTCTGGGTCCCAAAAGTTTTGGATAAGCTGAAATTTGTTGTTCCCCTTCTCCCTGGCCGTGTGACCTTATGAACGGAGGCGGATGGAAGATAAACGCTATGGTGGGCCTCGCATGGGACCCACAAGGATGCATGTGTTACATGCCCACCGTCCCGACGGACGGTGGGGCCTACTTGATGTCTGTGTTCATCCACACCGTCTGGACGGTGGGACCCTTCCCTGCTGCACGTGAATGTGCAAGTGTGTGCACGTGTGTATGCATGTGGGTGTGTGTGCATGTGTGTATGCATGTGGGTGTGTGTGCACGTGTGTGAGTGTGTGTGTGGGCATACATACATATCTATATATGTATATACATATATATGTGTATATATATATAATATTATATTATTATTATATATAATATTGTATATGTTTACATATAATAATATTATATATAATATATATATATATATGATGGTGGGCCTATATGGGCCCCACCATGATGCAAGTGTTACATCCAAGTTGTTCAACCATATGGCCGTTGTTGAGGCCCACCTGGATGTGTATTTGTGGCCATTATTGAGGCCCACCTTGGTATATACATAAGGCCCATGTGATTCGACCCATTTAACATATGTAAAGGCCCATGGGTTATGGCCCATTGCAATGTACATAAGGCCCACTAATGCGGCCCACTTGACTTATATAAGGCCCATATGAGATGGCCCATTTGATGTATCTGAGCACTATGGGTCGAGGCCCAATGAGATGTATATTAGTCCATTGCAATGTGTGATTTCCTATGGTTTGTGTAATGGTGCTTTATGGCGGGCTAAGCCTTGGGAACAATGTTGGTTTGACGTCCACATTGTAAGGACAATGTTGGTTAAATGTCCGCATTGTCACACTCCTTAAGGCCACTGATAGGTTCATACTTATACTCTGCAGGCCGTCTAGGCCCATTTCTGTGATACGCAGAGCCCATCCCTATATGCATGTTTAGTATAGATCCATGGTTCATGATCATTCGCATCATATGTATGCCTGACGTGAGGAGTGACCGATCATAGCATATGCCTTTGGGCAGACTGTTTATGGGCTCCCTGATAGGCGGAGTTGCCCCATATAAGTGCATGGTACATACAGACTGTTGCATGACTGATGATGTGACTCATGCACTTGCATTTGTGTGATTATAGTTACTATATGCCCTAGCGACATCAGGGCCATAGCCTCCACAGACACATCGTGGGTGGCTGGATTGGATACCGGAAATGTTTGGTTCTAGCATACGGGCGCCATAGATGTCCCTGGGTGAAAATCCCTAAACCCGATGGTACCAGAGGATGACTCCAATGTCGAGACCGAGTGGATATATGAGCGCACGAGGGCCGAATACCAGGAGGCCGCGTCTCCCACTGTGTCGTGGTCGGTTGGAAAGGAGTGTGGCCTTACTCGCCCGAGGGTAGGGGCAATACTAGCTGAGTTTGACCAGGCTCGCGAATGGGTCCGCTATCGACGTGCTTAGGATAGGTATTGGCGGACTATTGGTCGGGCGGATAGTGAGGTTTCTTACGCTCATTTGGGCTGTGCGGCAGGAGAGGAGCAGTGCCATTTGGAGTGTATTGAACCCCGGTGATTATCCAGAATGAAAACTGTACTGATACATGTTGAGAATTGGCATGCTTGAGTTGCATCTCGCATCGCATGGCTGTGTATGGCCGATAGCATTCATATCTTGCACCGCATAGCCTTGGTACGGCTGATTGCATTCATGTGCTCATCACCATGATTCCGCATCACTCTGACCTTGCATTTTGAGCACGTTTATATTGCGCACACACTTACACCACCCTCTAAGCTTTCCATAAGCTTATGCACGATTGATGCGTGCAGGTGACGCCAGGACGCAGTCGCAGCCATAGTCTCGCCGTAGTTGGACCGTGCAGACGAGCTCCTGGAGTTTTGTTTCTTTTATCACATTGTATTTTCCTTTTCTATCGCATTGTACTCAAAAGTTTTTGATCTTAGTGGATTTTGTGGTGGTGTTCTTGTGGTTATTGTTTGTGGGTTATGCTTTTGTTATGCTCATTATGAATCAGACTGATGACTTGAAATCCTCCTTGTAGTATTCCAGGATCGGAACCTGGTGAATGGGTGCCGGGATCCGAAAATGGGGTTCTGGATAATCACCGGGGTGATAAGGATGGGTGAGGTGTGATGGGGGATGGTTTGGGTTGAAAAGTTGAAAAAGGGGTATGGTAGATGTTGAAAATGGGAAAAGAGGAGTGGTGAGTGGAAGGAGGGTAGATTCTTTGAAAAAAAGAGGGGATGGGGTGATGTACTTGATGTATGGGATGCATTAAATGTTGATTGATGGGACTTATTGCGTAGAGATTCCCTCGAAATCCGCAACGCGCGGTGTTTCTTCAGAATAAACGCTGATCGGCATCTTCTTGCCTGGGTATCGGTTCGGTGCGCAAGTCACGGCGTTGGAACCGCGGCGACGACGCAGTCGCTATGATACAACTTTCGGGTCAAGCCGACGTCGGTGCACGGGACCTGGCTTAGGATCGTGCGCAAACACCGAATATGGTGCGAAGGTTGCCGAAATTTGACCGGAAGGACCGCGGAGGCCAACGGAACAGTACGGACTAGGACACGAGTCTTACACATTTGATACATATAAGGCCCATAAGATTAGGCACATTTGATGCATTCTAAGGCCCACGGACTATGGTCCATTGCAATGTACATAAGGCCCATTGGTGCGGCCCAATGATGTGGCCCACTTGATGAATATAAGGCCCATATGATATGGCCCATTTGATATATTTAAGGCCCAGTGGGATGTACCTAAGGTCCATTGCAATGTACGATCCCAACATAATTTATGTAATGATATTTACGACAGTCGTGCCTTGGGGGCAATGTTGGTTTGACGTCCACATTGCAAGTATAGTGTTGGTTCAATGTCCGCATTAAGCCTTTTCCGAGGGCCCATTGTTAGGCTTGTACGTCTAATGTGTAGGCCGTCTAGGCCCATCTTTGTTATGATTATCATCCATCCTATTTAACATGTTTAATTCCATGATTCATGACCATATAAATCATACGTATGCTTGATATGAGGAATGACTGATCATCGCATATGCCTTCGGGCAGATTGTTTAGGGACTCCCGTACAGGGGGTGTTGCCCTACATGAGCACACGATAAGTGCAGGATTGCTGTATGACTGGATAGTGTGATTCATGCATTCGCATTGTGTGATATGGTTACTGTACGCCCTAGCGACATAAGGGCCGTAGCCTCCACAGACGTATCGTGGTTGGCATGATTGGATACCGAAAATACTGTTCTATATGGGGTGTGATAGATATCCCTGGGTGAAAGTCCCTAAACCCTTATGATACCAAGAGGTTGCTCCAACGTCTAGACCAAGTGTGTGCATGAGCGCCGAGTGTCGATTACCAGACGGTTGCGCTTTCCATTGTGTCGTGGTCGGTTGGAAGGGAGTGCGGCCTTACCCGTCCGAGAGGAGGGGGCAATGCTAGGCTGAGTCTGACCAGCTTGAGGAATGGGTCCGCTATTGACGAGCCGAGCCCAATTTTGGCAGGTGGATAGTGAGGTCTTTTTCACTCACCTTATTGCGCGCGATGGGGCAGCAATCTGGCTTGGAGTGTACTAGACCCCGGTGATATTCCAGATTTGAGCCGTATTGACATGTGGACTTAGATGAGGGTTTGTGTGCTTGAGTTGCATTTCGCATTGCATGGCCTTGGTAGGGCCGACATCATTCATGCTTTGCACCGCATGGCCTTAGTACGGCTATGGTATTCTTGGCATTCATCAGCATGTTTCGCATTACTCTGATACTGCATAGCTGCATTACCACCTTGAGCATACACTTTCACCACCCTCTAAGCTTTCCATAAGCTTATGCATGACCGTTGCGTGCAGGTGACGTTGGATCGCAGCAGCGCTGAGGCTTGAGCACGTAGCAGATCTTTTTGGAGCTTTTGGTCTATCTTCATTGTATTTCCCTTTATGCTCATTGTACTTGTAAAGTTTTTGATCATAGTGGAAATGTGATGGAGTTTTTGGTTGTTGTTTGTGGGTTATGCCTTTGGTTATGCTTCTTACGAATCAAACTGATGATGAAAATCCTCCTTGTAGCATCCCAGGATCGGAACCTGGCGAATGGGCGCTGGGAGCCGAGAATGGGGTTCTACGGAGGCTATCGGCGCCGGATTCGGTGATAGGGAATTTTGTGAGCCCGGTTTTCGAGTTTGGGGCGTGACAAAAGGTACCACCCGGGTTGTTGCGAATTCAGCCGTACTTGAAATAGATAGAGAAACTCATCGATAGTCATTGGGGGTTGCTCTATCTCAGCCCACAACATCGAACATCTAAACAAGTTCCTCCAGCCGTTTGGGACTATCTGCTTGAGTGCGATCTGAAGTCAGGAAAGCAGATCCCGAGCTATCCCTTGGAGGGGCAGACGTAAGCTGTATTGCAGAGCGACTTGGAAGATAACAACCATCCCAACAGGGGGACGGTCGGGTAATTCACTCGGCAGAGGGAGATGGATAATGACCAAGTTCGGGACATGATACCCGGCCCTAATTCTGTCTAGATTCGCTTCAGTTAAAACTGAGGGAACCGGACCCCTCTACTCATCTCCGGCCTCCCCTCCCTCTGTCGCCAATTCAGCATCTTTCGTCAAATTTTGGGTAAAGACCGACTCAGTACCTCCTTCGGCCTCCTCATTCTCTTCCTTTGGTTCCGCCTTAAGGAGGATTGTGTCTGCCTGGGGCGGTCACCAGAGACGCCCTTCCACGAGAGGGACCCATGGAAACAGGGCGCTCCGCTGAGGATCCAGCCACTCTTACAGAGTGTTGAAAAGCCTCATTGGCACCAATGACCATCTCCACCAGCAATGAAGGTGATTCCGAGACATCTCAGAGACGCCTCGCTTCACCCTCTTCACCGAAAACTCCCTCCCGGGGGCTTGAGGAGCCGTGCATTGCCATCAAAACTGAAAATAAAAGGGAGGGAGAGAGTGTGAAACTCACCAGAGATAACAAGGAGGGCTGAAAAGGAGGTGAACGTGGGAGTGAAAGTCGAAAACTCAAGAGGAAAAAACAATGAAAATGGCAAAAAACAGGAAGGCGGCGGAAAAGGGAAGGTAGTGAAAATTGGAGGGAAAGGAAGACGTGCGAAAATGGGAGAAGCGTGTCCCCCTTCCCCTAATATAGCCACGTCACGTGGCTAGGGCATTTAAGGAGGAGTCAAATCGACAGCCGCTTCAACTCCCCCGCCCGACATGTGGTGCATTCCGAACGATGCAACAACCACCATCGCCACGTGTCCAATGCCTATAAGCGGGAAGAAACGTTCCGACGGTCGCCCGCTCATGCGACCTCAATTGACGAACCGTCACGTGCTCCGGACGATGTAAGACTCCTGCGAACATTAAATGGTCCATCATAAAGTCGGTCCCAGCTCAAGCTGACTCAACGATTACTCTACTCTAGAGCGTCAACAACGTTGACACAAGAAGTAGGGGGGCTTACTGTTGGGAAAAAATATGACAAGTCCGGAGACCCGGTTATGGAATGACCCAACTCTACTGATACTACCCGGGATTCCAAGGTAACAAGCCTGACCAAGGCAAATAAACTAAATGTCTAAAGGAGAGACTTAGCTCGAGTCCCGAAGAATGATTCCCGACCGAAGCTTATAAAGTCACAAGCCACAAGGAAAAGCATGTAAGATGTATAGGGTTGACTCGGTAAACAAGGCAACAACATCTAAGAAGGCCGATCAAGGCCCAAAGCTTAGAAGTCACTCGACCGACCATAAAACCGACTCAAATTAGGTCGGTTACATAGTTGGCTATCGGATTAAGAAAGGACATCGATCATGGATCAGTTCCATCTCACCCGACAGATGGCGAGCAACTTGATCCTTAAAATCTGATCAAGACTAACTCATCACTAGAGTTAGTCAGGACTGGGTCGAGCAAGGAATAGACGGGGTAAATAAAAACGTTATCCCAAGAATCTCGTAAAAGGATCCCTAATCCCGAAGATCTCGGGATCGGATGGAGACCAAAAGCGGATTAAATCAAATCTCCAAGATATCAGGAGAAGAATCCCTGCACGATGGGACCCTCCCATTCCTATAAATACAGAAGACCTCCAAGATAAAAGGTACGCAAGAAACTCTCCCAAAAACCTCTTACTACGACCTTCTCACTGACTTGAGCATCGGGGGTCCCCGGCTTGTTTCCTTCTTGTGCAGGAGGTTGGTCGGAGGAGGACACGATTAGTTTTTTGCATCAACAACTATAATTCATGTGGACTACATATTTCAAAATAGTTTATAGGTCTGGCAACACTCACTCACCAACTTATTTTTATTATTATGGCCTATATGAATCACAAATGATTATGATTTTAGCTTAAAGGGCTAAAGTTTTGTGTGAAATTTAATTATTGGAGTGAATTTTAAATAATTATCATTGTGGGTCCCATAAAAATCAAGGGTGGACATCTTTCTCCCAACTATTTCCTTTGCCCACCAAAATCAATGGCCATTATGATTATTTTTTTTGTCCGTCTCTAATCCAAATATGAGACTAAGGGCACCATTGGGAGTGGATCTTATATAAACATTATGGTGGGCCCATCAAAATCAAGAGGAGGTTACATTAAAAAATAAAAAAATAAAAAAATCTAAATAATTACAGTTGGAGGGGGACACCTCTTGTTTTTCGGCACAGCCCACCGTGATGTGTATGCCAAATCTACCCAGACCATCAGATGTGTAACCAGGCTGACTCGTTACTTAAAGGTGAGAGAGACATCCACCCTTGATTTTATTTTTATTTTTTGGGGTTGGGAGAGTGGGAGCACAACCATTGAATGCCACACTAAATTTTTAGCAGTGGGGCCTAAAATTTAAGTTCATCTATATAATTCAGGTACGTTATATTAAGAGAAATAGTTTGAAAGGAATACATATAGTTTCTAATCATGTGGTCAACACCCTGATTCATAGCTCAAGTGGTAGACAGAGTGAAAGATACCTCGTTTCGATCCCTAGTGGGGGTGGCTAACAGAGAAGTGTGAATTGACAGTGGGGTGTGCTAAAGAACTAACAAAAAAAAAAAAAAGAAGAGGAAAAAATAAAAAAATAAAAAAATAAAAAAAAATCATGTGGTCACTTGATTTACGGATGGGGTTCGCTCATGTGTGAACTTATAATGTATGTTAGATCCGAGGCATTCATTGGATGGATCCCACGGTCAATGTTTCTTTGTCGAAAAAATGTGGCCAGTCCATTTTTTAGGTGGCCCACAGATGCATGAAGAAATGGACGGTTAGAAATACTGGGCTTCAAGTTTGTGCCCGAGGGGCTCATGGGTCAGTGATCCATACCATCAGTCCGTTGGTAATATGTGTGTATGGGACCGACTCCAAGTATCTCACACGTATGAAGATTGTAGCCATCAAATGCTGTCCATCCATTAAGAAACATGGGCTACAATTGTAGAAAGTGAAAACCAGAGTACATCGTGCATGGGAGCGGATTAGGTGCGGCCCCGGTCTCACCCGGCCAAGATGGTACGGCCCTCACTGTGAGGCTCGATTTGATGTATGTATTGTATATCCATGCCATTCATTCAATTTTCCATATCATTTTTGGGATCATGCCTGAAACGATGAAGATCCACATCTCAAGTGGACCATACCGTAGGAAACAGTGGGGATTGATAATTAAAAAGTTGTTGTGGGCCACATAAGTTTTGGATCAAGCTGATATTTTTTATATCCCTTCTTCCAGGCTTGTATAACCTTATCAACAGGTTGGATGGAAAATAAACATTATGGAAACAATACAATGGTCCCTAGGAATAGGAGAATTTTAATGTTGCAGCATTCAATCAACACTATTTCTTCTAATACGGTCCACCTGAGATTTGGATCTGCTTCATTTTTGGAATAATTCCCTAAAATGATCCGTAAAAGTGGATGAACAGCGCAGATAAGCAATGCATGCATCAATGTGGGCCCGCATCAAGGGCTCCGATCATGCATTGTTAATGTACGTGCACTTATATGGAAGTGAATTGCTTAATTATGTGTTTTATCCTATTTCAATTTTTACCATATAATTTTAGGGCTTAAATTTAAAAATAAAACATATCTAAAGCTTAAGTGGACCACACCATGAGAAAGATTATTGTTATGGGTAAAAATGGACTCACCGGATGAATAGACTCCAAGTCTACGAATTACTTGAGAGCCAGAAAATCACCCTGAGCTCAATCTCGGGTACTAACTTCGACCAAAGAACTTGACCTGGGTTACTAACTTTGGAGGTTAGCCTCAAATACTAAACTCAGCCTCGGGAACTAACTTTGGAGGTCGATCTCAGATATTGACTACTACCTCAGAATCAAATATACTTGCTGTATATTAAGATATGATATGATCATCCTTCGAGATATTCGCGAGAATCTCGGAAAATCAATTACGACATGTCCGGAAGAAGATATCTTCTATAATATTCAATCATCATCTAAGAGTCATTGTCATATATGCCACCGCCTCCAAAATGCTATAAATAAGTACTCCGCCTATGGTAAAAGGTACGCAGAATCTCTCGCCTAAAGCCCCTCAATACTACTAGATTCAGATTCCTAGCTTGACTTTAGCATTGGAGGGTCCCCTGATCTAGCCAGGGTCTCCTTTTTCTTCTTCTTGTGAAGGTACTTGAAGGTCAGAAAAGGGTGGACTAAATTTTTGCATTAACAGTTTAGCGTCGTATGTGTGAATGACATTAAGGTTATTCTTTCTTTACCAGAAAACCACAATGGCGAAAGGAAGGAAGAAAACTCTACCTGTCATTGCTACAACCATCCCAACTCTTCCTAAATCATCAGCCGAGTATGGTGCTCAGTCCTACCAACAACGAGCCAACTCTACTCCCCTAGTGCCCACTCCTCGATCCCGCACCTGGGGCGGTTGATTAATCTCCTTGTAGAATCGAGTCAAAGCCCTGAATAAAGATATGAATCGACTCATGCAACTCCTCGAGAGACAGAATCCACCCATCAGTCATGATGCAGAGGAGGGTACTACATCATTGCACCATCTCAAGAACCGGTCAACTCGTAGAAAAAAAACAACTTGAGCTTCCGGTCCAGGCTCTTTCCCACACTTCGAGAGCAACCACGCTCGCACACTACGACCTGCGCTCCGCGCCAAAGAGGAAGAGCTATGGAAAAGCCCTCGAAGCAATGACCGAGAACGAGGGCTCTTGGGAGGCGGAGCTTAGGAAAATTCAAGGGCAAATCAGCGACATCAGACAAGCCTATCTGTAACAACCGGCCTAATCGAAACAGTGTCCTGAGGCATCCACGTGTGAATTGACGCAGGACCGTACGATTCGATTGCACGTGTGGATTTATTACCGATAAATTAATCTGAATTAAGCCACTAATGCGATCGAATCCAATTACATTTGGGCCAAACACAGGCCGTAGAGTCGGTCAGCCCAATTGTACTTGGCGACTACTTGTACGAGTTGTGCATCGCCTAAGGCAGGGCAGAAATTTTTGAAACACTGGGAGGCCATGGGCCTCACTGAGCTTGTGGTCCATCGCAGACGACACCTGGAAATGAACAAATCGCATCATCCTGTCTGCACTTGTAAAATGCAAGTCGCCCTAAATTGGAAATAAAAATTTAGAATTTTAAATCAAATGGCCCCGCTACTTGAATCAATGAATCAGGGCATTTTAGCCGTCGGATCTCTTCTAAACTTCCACCAAAAATATTTTCCTATGCTCGCCCACAAATCTGACCCTTGATCGAGGATCGGTGACCATTAATCGCAAATCGGACTATTACATCAAAATCCCATATCCGTTTGCTGTCAAACTTTACCCAACCATTCATCGGGCCATGGGGCACTTGTCCCACGAATTAGATGGGCCAGGGGGCCATCAGGGTCGCCCCAACAACCAGAAATGGGCTCCACAAGGTCGTTTGAAGAAATTAATGGAACCCAGGGCCAACTGATTAAATTTCTTGGTATATAAGCTCTTAAGCCTTTCTCTCTCATTTCCACTGAAATTTCAGCAGCTGAGAGAGAGAGAGAGAGGAGAGAGAGAGATGAGAGAGAAGGAGAGGGAGAGTTGTGTAGTACATGTGGTGCTTGAGGGCTGAAATTCCCTGCACCTACAGCCCTACATTATCGGAAACCTTGACCCGATCACCGTAGAAACAAGCTACGTCTGGTCTAAGGTAAGATTCAGACTTCAATCCATCTCTCCATATTTATAAGCAACATGCATGCACCTTATAGCGGATTTTGTATAACGCAGGGTTCCGGCACGTCAAGTTTGCGGACCCGTTGACGCTAGAGAGAGTCCAAGGACCCCCAATCAACAATAGGTGCGGACCATTACCTTTAGGTGACCGATTATCGTGCCTAACATAAATCATAGTGATTTTGTATGGAAACTATGTGTGCATGTTGCTGAATTTTATGTATTGTTTGGTTTAGGACCCATGCATAGAAGTTTCCTAAAATTAGGAGAGGGATTTAGGTCCCGAGGTTCCCTAATATATAGATTGCTAAATTTTTGGTCAATTTAGGGAATTGCATGTGCAATTCCCCAATGTTGCTGATTTTGTACCGTAAATTTCGTCACATGTAATTGATAGATGTAATTGGGTGAATTGTTGTCCACTTATTGAATTGCTGAATTTTGTTGCACTTGACTTGCCCTATGTTGTTGATTTGTTATGTCATATGTTGGCACATGCAATTGAATTAGTGTGAGTTGGGTGTATGGCTGTCTATTTTGTTGAATTGCTGAAATATGTTGAACTTGATCTCCATTGCTGCTAATCTTGTAAGATTGACCTTGTCACATGCAGATGTTTTGTGGGATCTAGTGTATTGTTGTCCATATTGTTGCGGTTCTGAAATATGCTAGTCGCTTGCTAGAATTGTTCCTATAATTGTTAAATATATGCTATATACTTGCGCACATGCCCCTTGTGGATTAGCTAGCCAACCGGAACTCTTTTGGGCAACCTTTTCGTTGGGTCAGCCCATGGGCAAGTCTGGTCCGATTAGCCAAACCGTGACTCACCAGCCATAGTTGGACTACATGAGACATTGTTCTCAGGTCGTAAAGTCTATGGTTTGTCTCGTGGGGTAAATTAGTCTACCAGTTGGTAATCCTCGTATGTTAACCATGATTGTACACGCCTGATTGAACCTGAGGTACCCTGCAACCTCTGCGCCCACTGATAACCATAATTTGCGGCCCATAAGGCTCTTGAGTCGGGGATGGTGGTATGAGACAGTATGCTCGAGCTGTCGGCATATGCTAGGGTGACGAGCCTCCCCATAGTGACCAGTGAGTACCAAAGACTCATGAGCCGGGGATGATAGTATGAGACACTATGCCCTAGCTGTCGACCTATGCTGGGGTGACGACCTCCCCATAGTGATCGAGAGCAGGACTTTAAAGTCCTAACTGTTTTCGTATGCTTAAAGGTTATGGAAATGACGAACCCACAAGGGCTAAGAATCGCGAGTGTTATACGGCCACGGCCATTAGAGTCACCCGATCCGATTAAGGCAATGATCCATCAGGGTATCTCGGTTTCCCCAACCTACTGGATGAATGAACCTAACTAATTAACTCAGCTAACATGTGCACTACGTGCATTGACTACTTTTGTGATTGGGCAGTCGAGGTCGCTTGTGGGAGTATTGGTTCACGAACGTTAGATGTTGTCACAAGAAGGAGTGTTGTGGTGAGAGACATGCATCATATCATTAAACCATGCATTTGCATTAATCATAGTATCTAGGGTTCTGTGAATGCATGTCTTTCACTAAATTTACTCTCGTGAATGATTATTTGTGTAACTTATTGTTAATGGTACCACTAAGTTAGCTTCTCACTCCCACCATGGGATGGTGTTTTAAAACACCAACCAAAACCCGTCATAGATGCAGAGATGATGGAGCAGGATGCGCTGGAAGGTACCAGCATGGACGATGAGGAAGAGCGGGCGTACTTCCAGGCCTTTGGCGGATCATTCTAGTTCGGTGGACAATCGCGAGATTGGGCCAGGGCTTTAGTCATTTTGGGTCATATGTATGGATGAGATTAAACCCCTGGTTGGATATTATTTTGGATATTTCGGTCTTATGTTTGGATGTTTACCTTATTAGTAGCACTTGAAATTTCCGTATGTAATATTCGTACTCTATGCTTGGTTTAGTTCTCCATTGCCCACATGATACTTCATTTATATTTGCATATGGGGCTCATTAGGGCATACGTGGTAACCAGGAATTAACTTGGCCCTCAAATTTCAGAGCGTCACACTACCATGCCTGAGTACCGACCTCAGTAAATGCCATGTTAGAAGAAATTGAACCATCATTCACTGACAACCTTATGGCATCTCTGCTTCCTCCCAGGTTTTCGATGCCGCAGATAACCACTTACTCTGAAACCGCCGATCCAGCTGAGCACCTTGAGTCCTTCAAAGCCTGGATGAAGCTTCATGGCGCCTCAGGCCTCGTAATATGTCGAGCATTCTCCCTAACCTTATCAAGAGCTACTCGGCGGTGGTTTAGGCAGCTAAAGTCGAGGTCCATCTGTTCCTTCTCGTACCTCAGCAAAGCCTTCCTCACACAGTTCATTGGTGGGAGAGACAAAAGAAAGTCATCAACTCATCTTCTCACAATTAAGCAGAGGGAGGACTAGCTGTTAAGAGACTACCTTATCCATTTCAACGCCGAACCTGTTCAAGTCGATGATTATTCCGCCCAGATAGCTCTGACTGCCATGGTAATCGACCTTAAACAAGGTAAGTTCTTTTTCTCTATTGGTAAGAACCCCCCGACTGCCATCGCTAACATACTTAATTGAGCTAAAAAAATTTCCAATGTCGAGGAGCTATTTAGTTCACGAAAAGCTTCTCGAAGAGGAAATAACTGAACTGAGGATAAGAAGCGATGAAGAAAAAGAGAGCCCTCTACCGTTAACGCCAAAAGAAAGAAAGAGGATGACCAAGACTGAGTCTAACATACCTTGACATCAAATACTGAGGAGTGCGTCGAATAACCGACCTACTCGACTAAGAGCGACCTCCATTTTTGAAAGGAAAAAAATGTGCTTATGATTATACTATTGTGTTTTTTACTGCTTTATGGGTTTCTACAATAAAAGAACTTCCTCAAGTAGGAAAAAATTTCTTTTAAATGATTTCTCGACTATTCGAACTACACAGTCTACTAGGACTTCCTTTAGTGCAAAGGAAAAACAATCCTCAACCAGTCGTCCGACCCTTAGAGAAGAGGTCAGACCACTACTTGAACTGTGTGGTCTACAATAAAGACTTTCCTTAGTATAAGGGAAGAAAGTCCTTGTACTAAGTACTCGGCCTACTACTATGAGAACGACTGAGACTTCTATTAGTTAAAGAGAAGAAAAGTCTCTCCAATTAATTCTATCGTGCATGATCTACTACTGAACAATCGACTTATCGATCTTAGCCCTACTCCATTCAACCTCTCGACCTCCCGACCTCTTCGGCGCAAGTCATCACACAGTGTCAATCCACACTAACTTACTTCCCGAGCTTCTAAAGAATACTCGGAAGTAGGGGGCTACTGTTATGGGTAAAAATGGACTAACTAGATGAATAGACTTAAAGACTATGGATTGCTTAAGGGCCGGGAAATCACCCCAACTTTGGCCTCGGTTACTGATTTTGGAGGTCGGCCTTGGATACCGACATCGGCCTCGGGAACCAACTTTGGAGGTCGGGCTCGAATATCGACCACCACTTCAGAATCAAATACACTTACAATATATTAAGATATGATAGGATTATCCTTTGAGATATTCGCGAGGATCTTAGAAAATCAATTACGATATGTCCGGAGGAAGATATCTTCCGTAATACGCAATCACCATCTAAGAGTCATTGTCATATACGCCACCGCCCCCAAAAGGCTATAAATAAGTACTTCGCGTATAGTGAAATGTATGCAGAATCTCTCACCCAAAAACCATCAATACTACTAGACCCAAATTCCTAGTTTAACTTTGGCATCAGAAGGTCCCCTGTTCTAGCAAGAGTCTCCTTTGTCATATTCCTATGTGGGTACTCAAAGGTTGGAAAAGATGGACCAGATTTTTGCACCAACAATTATATTGAATGTATATCATTGAAAAATCCTCAAAGATCAAGGAAGTTTTAAATGAAGCTGATATTTATATTTTCCATTTGTGGGATCTTATTAACAAGTTGGATAACAAATAAACATCACCGGGCCATAAGAAGGTTTCAACGGTGGAAATTATTATTCCCAGTGTTTCCTGTTGAGCTTTGAATATATTTTTTAAAATTTGAGCTCAACCCTAAAATGAACCGGAAAATGGATTAAGGGCGTGGATAAGCCTCGTACATTCACGGTCGGCCAAAAGAGTTAACTCAGTACAATAAAAAGGCCCCTGAGTAAGTTGTATATGGAGATCAGCCGACATGGATCGCCTTCAGCCTAAAAAGGTCGATGGCGCCCTCGAAAGTGAGAACCCAGCCACACGTTTTTGGGCACGTCTTAGAATGAGCTGGAAAGAAAAGATTGGATGGACTGAGTAGATTTCTTACAAAATAACGTGGTGCGCGCCACCTAGCTTCGAACGGCAGGGACTTCAGTGTCTGTGTCCATCGGAGCCAGAACACGTGGATGGCTGCATCCTTAAAAAAAATGCATAGGGCTGGAGAACGGATTGCGTGGCGTGCTACACACCACCAACCCCCTGGGTGTTGACGTTACTAAGTTATGTGGGCCCCTCCTTGACGTATTTGTTATATCTACACCGTTCATCTATTTTATGAGATCATTTTATGGCATGGGCCAAAAATTGAGGCTAATCTGAAGATCAAATGGACCACATCACAGAAAGTTGTGGGGATTGAACGTCTATCATTGAAAATTTCTCAGGGCTACAGAAGTTCTGGAACAACGTGATTTTTGCTTTTTATTTTTCCCTTCATCCATGTCTACGTAACCTTGGATGACAAATAAATATTATGATGGGCCAAATAAAGGTTTCAACTGTGGGAATCATTTTCTCCACTGCTTTGGACCACTTGAGCTTTTGATGTCTCATTTTTAGATTTATGATTTAAAATGATCTGCTAAATGGATGGACGATGTGGATATCACTAGAGTTGTACATGAGTTGAATCGTGTCGATCTTGGCAT
Source organism: Magnolia sinica (assembly GCF_029962835.1). NCBI lineage: Eukaryota > Viridiplantae > Streptophyta > Magnoliopsida > Magnoliales > Magnoliaceae > Magnolia > Magnolia sinica. The sequence goes on from NC_080576.1 coordinate 93,171,003, forward strand.
AGGTCGGCTCGGCTCCACCAGTAGCTAACCCCAAATCGAAATCCGCTCGGCTTGGTCCTTGAGCTTAACCAACCAGCTCGGCTCGGTTCACTTGGCAGCTCGAGCTACCTAGTTCGAGTAGATATCGAGCTTGTGCCATATTTTCTCAAACACGTAGAGTACATTTTCAATTTTTCGCACAATGAAAAACAATAATAATGATTTACAAGTATTTTAGTGGGCAACATCAAAATCATGATTTAATGGCAATTTTATAATGTAAAGTTTTTTTTTTTTTTTTTTTTTAAATTATTTCGTATCCATTCATTCATCACCACCAGCTAATCCCACGGAGAATGTATGCACCAAAAACAACACTTCATTGAGTCATTTTATCAAATACTTAGCGAGCAACATAAATATCAAAATAACTAAGTCATCTAGCCAATTCGATTCGAGTATATTCGAGTCGAGGTTCAATCTGAGTTGAGTCGAGATCGGGCAAGCTCAAACTCAATCCAAAATTTTTTCAAGGTAAAAAAATCATCTCAACTCGACCGGAACTCAATTTCGAAGCGTTCTTTTTCGAGTCGAGTCTAGCGAGTTAACCGAGCTAACTCGGTTCATGTACAACTATAATACATACATTGGTCACATGAAAAACTTCATGCGGCTCATTGTAACGTTTATTTGCTATCTCACTGTTAATAAGGTCACATGGACCTGTGAAAAAACCAGATATTTATAGTGAATTCTTGGACAAAAAAAAATCGCTATGCTAGAGTTTCAAGGGAAACCCAATTTTAAGGTTTTATGTGGGGACGCTCGAGGGGCCTAGCCCCCTCGAAGAGAAAGGGCCGGTTAGACGCCAAATGCCGGAAGACACTGTTTGTGGGAAATCTTCGGTTCAGTTGTTCTATGAAAGACATATTCAAAATCTTTCAAAGGTATGGGAGGATTTCAGAGGTCTATCTTCCCCATTTCCCTGGTACTAGTAAATCCAGGGCGTATACTTTTGTCCGGTATATGTACGAAGATGTTGCGCGGGCCGCAAAGGGGGCATTGGACAGGCAGAAGATTGATGGGAGGGAGGTTGCAGTGAAGGAAGCCAGGCCAAAACCCCAAACACGCCCAGCAACAGCTAATATTTCTTTCCAGGGCTCTCTTCAGAAAGGCATAGAGGAAAATCAGGGGAGCCTCCCTATCAGGGGTGCTAAGCCCTACCAAAGGGGTTGGGAAAAACCTCCCGCCAGTTTCGATAAAGCCCATCAGAGCTCCAGGCAGGCGACGACAGACCCGGGCAATGTGGCTAGGAAACTCCATGAGCTTGATCTAGGGCTGGTGGGCGATTTAGGAAAAAATCGAATTTCTATACTTTAGCTGATTGATGGATTTAGGGCCAGGGTTCCAGATTCAAGGCTTCAGCCATTGACGTCGCAAGGATTTCCGACTGTCATTTCCTCATCGTCTTTAAATCTAAAGCGGAACACACAGATTTCGTCGTTGACGCCCCCTTCTGGGGTGAGCTTGGTCTGGTTAATTAACGTGTTCCCCTGGTTGCCCAAGATCTACTTCGATCAGAGAGAGTCTTGGATCCGCCTATTTGGGATCCCAGCTCATGCCTAGTTTGAATCAGTGATCAGGGACCTGAGCGCTGCCTACGGTGAAGTGGTTCAGATCGACACTTGCTAAAGTTAAGGTACGATTGATGGCAGGATCTACCTTCCTAGAGGCTCGTACGCTGAATGTTGGGGGGGGGGGGGGGCTAGAGGAGTGCTCAGGAGTTTGTCATCATAAGGGCAAGGAGGTGAGACTGACCGGACCAGAGTCTGGGTGGAGAACGATTCCGATGGGAGCTTATTTGGGAATGAGGAATGCAACTCAAATGTATGTGGAAATGCCTTCGCCAATGCTACATCTGGAGACCTGCCCTCACATGCTAATGGGGGAAGGGTCCTACCCCGGGAAGACCTGGAGACTTATCACCCGTGCGATGTGACCGAGTGGCCTCGAAGGAATTTTCTATTAATGGAAGGACCCCAGGTGCCTCTTCTCATAGAAGGGAATGTGGGAGCAGAAGTGCAGATCCCAGAGTCTAGCCCCAGCAAAATAGAAGGGGCTCAACCCCCTTCCCAGGTTGGCAATCCATCTCCTAAATAGAATTCTCTATTTCCATACTCTGTTGATCCTATTATCGAACACATCTCCTCCATCAGTAACGTTGTAATGTGTCACGTCCCTTCTGGGGCCAATCCTATAGACGCGGGAGGGCCTACTCGAGGTATATCCAGATCTGTTGGCCACTCCCCTACCTCTCCAGTGGCCAGTAATGAGGATGAGGAGGATATAGATGTGAGGATCTCCCCTGGCCCCACCCCATTTTCCCACAAAGGGATGGGAGGATCTTCCCCAACGCTCAAGGGGCTAATCGATGGATGCATCTCAGTCTACAGGCAGTTAGATCTATCCCCATATCATCTCCCTCGGAGTGAATCTGGGATTCACAAATGCAGGAGATAGGATGTTTTCAGTGGAAAGCCTTCCCACAGGAGGGAGGAAGCCTCTCAAATTTCGGACTCATAAGTGGCAGGGGAAGTTTCCTGCTCCTTGGAAGAGAAGGAATTCCCTCATGAAGTTGTAGTTGGGGACCCTCCTGTGCAGAGCTATCTGTTTTAACAGGAGGATTTTTAGCTGGTTGTGGCAGTGGCCTGGCAAACAATTTTCAGAAGAAGGGAGGTGAGCCTTACTCAGAATCAGAGGTTTGGAAGGATAAACGCAAGAGGGCACAGATGAGGGCTATTTTTTCAGGAAATATTTCTGATGGATAGCATCCTCATTTGGAATGCTCGAGGTATGGCCAATGTGGCCATGGTCCGTACAACTATGAGAATCATCCGGGGTCATAACCCGGATATAGTTGCCATCCTTGAGCCTTTGGCTTCAGATAGGAAGAGGGTGGCTATTGGATTAAAGTTGGGATTCCATTCATCCATCTCCAATGCCGACTTTGGGGGTAAAATATGGATCTTTCATAGAGATAGTTTCTCCATTTCAGTGATTGGTATGACTAACCAAATAATCTCCATTCATGTGTCTCTGCCACACTCCTCGACTCCATGCTGGCTTTCTTTTGTGTATGCAAAATGTTCTGGGTTTAGCAGGAGATTTCTTTGGGAGTCGCTAGATTCCCTCTCCTCTAGTTCGAATGGCCCTTGGGTTGTTGGCTGTGATTTCAATGCAGTGCTGGAGTCCACTGAGAGGTTGGGTAATAGAAGCCATGACCAGGCTAGTACTGCTGAGTTCCGGGATGTAATCAACAAGGCGGGGCTGATGGACGCGGGGTTTAATGGGAGCAGATTCACTTGGTGTAACAACCACTCTGGGAGCACTCGAGTGTGGCTAAGCTGGATAGGGTGCTGTGTAACGCAGATTAGGTCCATGTTTTCAGAGGTTTCCAAGTCAAGCATCTTCCTAGGCTGAATTCTGGTCACTCCCCATTGTTAGTAGCTTTTTCCTCCCCTGTCGTTTTCGTCTCAAGGTCGTTCCATTTCCAGAGGATGTGGCTTCTAGACAACTCCTTGTCGCAGTTAGTTTTGCAAACCTGGAGCCAGCATATGTCTGATCAGCCCCATTTTAAACCTGCTGCTGAAAATTAAGAAACTCAAAGTGCGGCTGAAAGTTTGGAATAGAGATATCTTCGGTAATGTGTTTTCGAATCTAAAAAATGCAAAGCAAGAGCTGGCCCTCCTGGAGTCCAGGGCCTAATCGTCCCCTATCGACATCAGCCCAGAAGATCTGTCGAGAGCCAGGTGAAAGCTTACAAACCTAGAGCTTGCCAAAGAGATTTTTAGGAAACAAAAAGCCCGTAACAACTGGCTTTTGGAGGGAGATCGAAATACTAAGTTCTTCCACCTTGCAGCCTTTGAGATAGTTAGAAGAGCCTCTATCCAAGAGATTAAGTTAGAGTCCGGTGAAATCACTTCCAACCAAGCTGAGATTAAGGCCGAAGCGGTTCGATTTATGAAAAATCTGCTCTCCTCGGGGTCACGTTCGGCCCCATCAGCGGCAACCAGCGGGCTGTTGGATTGCATCCCAGTGCTGGTTTCTGATGAGGAGAATGTCCAGCTGATGGTTCCTCCCTCCCTTGAGGAAGTTAGGGACTCCGCGTTTGCTCTCTCTACTGATGGCACCCCTGTGTCGGATAGGATCTTGTGAGCTTTCTATAAAGGATGTTGGAACATTGTGGAGAGTGATATCTTCCAAACAGTTAAGGATTTCTTCCAAGGGAGCTATCTACCCAGAGCATTCACCGCTACTCTCATATGCCTAGTCCCAAAATCCCCATGCCCGAAGTCTTTTCCAGATTTTCGGCCAATCAGCTTATGTAACGTGGTCTACAAAATTTTCGTTAAAGTCATCGTATCTAGGCTCAGTTCCATTCTCCCAAAGTTAGTTTCAGCTGAGTAAGGGGCTTTTGTTAAAGGGCGGTCTATTGCTGAAAATATTGCCCTTTGTCAAGAACTATTTAGGGACATCAGCAGGAAGGTTAGGGGAGGGAATCTTGTTCTAAAGCTTGATATAGAGAAGGCCTATGATAGGGTAGATTGGAGCTTTTTGAACTAAGTCTTGCTCAAGTTCGATTTTTGTCCAGCCTAGGTGAACATGGTCGAATCCTGCTAGGACAACAACTGGTTCTCGGTTCTGGTGAACGGTGAAAGCTGCAGTTTTTTCCATTCTTTGAGAGGGCTAAGGCAAGGCGACCTGCTATCCCCTAGTCTTTTTATTCTTGCGGCTGAAGTATTCACTAGAGGGATATTCAATTTGGTCGGTAATGGGATTTGCAAGCCGTTCAAGTTGAAACAGGGCTACCATCAGGTCTCGCACCTTCTTTATGCAGACGACACATTGCTTTTTCTTAACGGCTCCCGAAAATCGCTACATGAGGTTCGCGCCTTCCTCTCCAATTTTCAGGCTGTATCCGGGGAGAAAATAAACCTGAGGAAGAGTGCTTTCTACGGCTCGCCAAAGCTGCTAATTTCGAGGATAAGAGACATCGAGCGGTGCCTTGGTCTCAGCTTTTCCTCCTCTCTTTCGTATTTAGGTGTCCCGATTGCTAATGGAAGGATCAAATGCAGCATGTTTGGCCTGCTACTAGATAAAGTCACTTCCAAGATACAAGGCTAGAATGCAAAAGTGTTGTCTCAGGCTGGCAAGTTAATGCTCATCTCGTCAGTCCTGATGGGCATTCCTATTCACTCTTTGGCAGCAACAATTGTCCTGAAAAATGTGATTAACAGTTTGGAAGCATGCTTTGTAAATTTCTTTTGGGGTTGGCAAGAGGGGAAAAAGAAATTTCACCGGAGGAATTGGGGCGTCGTCTCCCTTCCAAAGGATGAGGGGGACCTGGGCATCAGAAAGTTGAAGGAAGTGATGTATGCACTTCACATGAAGATGGCCTGGGCCATTAGGCATGAAAGAGGGAGCAACCTTTGGGTTGGTTTCATGCAGGCGAAGTATAGACAAGGAGGGATCGCTGACTGCTCCAGCAGGTTGACCGCGGGAGCCTCTCCATTTTGGAAATGGATGGTGGCTCTTTTCCCAGCGCTGAACAGGATCGTCCAATGGGCTGTGGGGCGAGGGGACATCAGCATGTGGGATTCGAACTGGTCGGGTCTGGGGCAGTTGGGGACACTGCCTTCTTTCCATATCCCTACTGATCTGAGATCTCTCCGGGTGTCCGACTTCATTGGGGGAGATGGGTTGCGTCCAACAGTTCCTTTAGAACTCCTCGGTTGGGTTTTGGCTCACATATCTTAGGGGGGATTCTGTACTTCCTCCTCTGACGATGTCCAATTTGGCCGCTTGATTCGTCTGGAAAGTTCTCTTTAAAGTCTGCCTGGGATGTAGGCTCATGGGATGAAGAGAGAGTAGGCCAGAAGAATCTGGCACCCCAAAATCCGCCCAAAAATTTCTGTATTCATGTGGAAGCTTTTGCAGGGGCCCTGCTGGTTGATGAAAGCGTCAAGAAGAAAGGGATCTCCATGGCGTCGAAGTGCGTCTGCTATGGATTGGGCCCAGGCATTTCCCCCTGCGTTGAAAGCATGTCACACCTTTTCCTTTAAGGGGTTTTGGCGTTTAAGGTCTGGACCCTCGTTGCCAGATCGTTCGGGATCTTCCTTACCCATCACCTCTTGATCCAGGATTGGCTTCACTGGTGGTGGTTTAGGCCTATCCCTTTCAAAAGAATTTTGGCCCTTCTTCAGTTAATCCCAACCTTTGCCCTTCAGGAAATTTGGAAAGCTCCAAACGGTACTAGATTTGATGATTTTTCGATGGCAGTTGCTGGATCGTTTGGTAAAATTAAGGGGTGGATGGAAACTATATTTCCCCAAGGCATGAGTGTCCTCCAGCTCCCCTTCTACGGCTCAGCAAGCCCTGTTTTCAGGAGGCCCGTCTCACATGTCCTCATAGTCAAATGGGTTAGGCCCCCTGTTGGCTGCTTCAAAATCAACATAGACGGGTCCGCTCTGTCCAACCCAGGGCCTGCAGGTGGAGGGGGTATTTGTAGAGATAATCAGGGGAACATGTTATTTGCATTCTCCAATGGTTACGGGAACGCTTCCAACAATTTGGCCGAGCTTCGGGCTGTTCATGACGGAATGAAGTTGTGCGTATCTTCCGACCTTGGCAGAGTATTTATTGAAACAGATTCTAGCTGGGTGATCAGCTGTTTATTCTACAAATCCACAATCGCATGGAAATGGGCATACTGGGTGATGAGAATCAAGGAATTATGGGGTATGAGAACTCTCTGCATATCCCTTATTCCCAGGGAAACGAATGGGCCATTAGATGGTTTGGCCGAAGAGGGGAGTAAGACAAAATCTGACAAGTTCTTCTCGGGCGTCCCTCTCCTCCCCCCCTTGATTAGGGCCGTTTTCTTTTGGACAAAACTAGCCTTGGCTCTAATAGGAATATCAAAAAAATCTTGGATTGTACCGGATATGATAGGTGGGGCTGCTAAAATGTTGCTGCCCACCCGAATTAGGATGTAATTTTCTCCTTATCTATGAAGCTGGTGGGCCCTCTTCTGGGCTGCACTTTTATTTGAAAAAAAAAAAAAAAAACATACATTGGTCACACAAAAGTTAGTGACGTCAACGCACTACCGAGGCCGGTGGTGCTTGGCACACCATGCAATCCGCTTCCGAAGTGGGTAGGCCTTCCAATCATATTGGTCCGCCGACAGGAGAAGACCGACGATCTACATTGGCGTGCAAGACGCACGTGATCAGAATTTTACAAAAGCTACAGTTTTTGGACCATATCCCATCCATGTGGGGCCCACCATATGGACAGTTGACTCCCGCATGTTTTCATCTCTGGCCCACGTACGATGACGGAAGAACTACTGTTGTTCCCGCCCCAGACCCTTCATCTATTGGCCAGATGAAACTGAATCGTTCATCAGAACTGACTGTTAGGATCTTCTACCAAGAGCCATCTATGGACAGCACCAACAAGCTACCCGTCATGGATCGAACCGTCTACCTACCCGCCACGTGTCAGGTATTTGGCCACAGCATCGAACTATCTCAGAGAGACAAGTAGCCAGTTTTTGTACCATGGTAAGGTAGGCCCCATTGGCGATAGCTCAGTCATAGCTTGCGGCGCAATGGAAATTTCCAACGGTGGAAACTGAACCGTTAATCATGCGGAAACTATAATAAGCAAGAGACAACAACAAGAACGTGCTGGACGGATGATTCTGACCATTGACGGCAATAAATGAATGTGGACCACTGAAATAAAATTCTCAACAGCTTAGGTTTAACTATGCTAATCAATGGTCAGGATCAACTTTTTGTCATTCCTATGGGACCACCTCTCCCTTTGTGTGGTTCCACATGCTGAGATGGTACAATGATCCGATCCGTTCGTCTTCTTGGTATTTCTTAAAAATGATCGTGACCTTTGATTTCTAGCAGACTATTATTAAGCTTTCCTAAAGAGAAAAAAGTGCAAAACCATTCCCAAAAGGAAGATATATTAAATCTGATTTCCTTACAAACAGCTCTCTTTATTTGAGTGTTGATTTTTAATAATTTCGGTAGAAAACAACTGCCAAAACCAAACAAAGGATAACCGTTGAATTTCATAATTTTCCATTTGCAGATGATTTCATTTGTTAATTTTCTCTGTCCGCGTTTTTTATTCTCAGGGTACTAACAAGTCCTAAGGGGACGGTCTGGATCATTGGACCATCTCAGCATGTGGGCCCAGTTGTGCTGGGATCTTCAGCGTCTACCTCAGCAAATGAAATCTGAACCGTGGGGAATATATACTCAGGTCCTCTGCTCGGACCAGCCACTCAGCCACACCTAACAGGGTCACCCACTGTGGCCAACTCAGGATTCATCCTGACCATTGGTTAGTGGAGAGGTTTTTTTTCTTTGAAGTAAAGAATATTTAATTTACGACGGTTCACGTTCAATTCACAGACATCAAATCAACGCTCAGAATCAATCAATAAGAGAGAGTTTCAATTGTTCCTTCATCCACGATGTTTTAAATATGAAATCAACTCCGTCCATCAGGTGAGAACCAATATTCGAACCGTTCACAAAAATAAAGGCGAGATAAGAGACTCATATGGGCCACATGGTTGCAATCTAAACACCTAAGTTCATGGTGTGTGGCCCACCTGAGTTTTTTTACCAGGCTATTTTCGTATTTCTCTTCATCCTGGTGAACCATTCCTGATTAACGGTTTGGATGAAAGATACACCATGATGGCTCCACAAACAAACCTATGGTAGACAACCTATCTGACACTGTTCCATGTGGTATGGCCCATTAGAGTCGAGGATCTACTTTAGTTTTGGCCTCATAACCTACGTACAGAGTAGATTTTACTGGGCCCCACAGACTTGTGTTGCAGGCGTTGTAAAGGATTCCATGGATAACCAAACCGACACTGCAAATGGGCCCCACTGTAAGAATGATCCATATATCTCGTCAGCACTACGAGAGAGAGAGAGAGAGAGAGAGAGAGAGAACATTGTATGTACACGAATGTTCCATGCACCGCATTTATTTTCCTCCGATGCTTTCTCATTTCACAACTTGCAATTATATAGACAATTCATATATGTATATATATAACATAGAAAAGCAAGAGGTCTTTAAAAACAAAATCAACAACCAGATTGTTACGTTCTTCAACCAAGAAAAATGATATTTCCACCCTTAAAATTGATAATTCCAACCTGCTAATTGCAATCCGGCCCTTAAATTGATAGTCAAATCCAACTTTGTATGAAAACTTATTCATACCAAATTGCACCAGTATATAGGGTGGAAAAATCAATTTCAAAGATGAAAATGTACTTCATCCTCCAAGAAAAACCAGACAGCATGACTGAATTAGAGAGAGAGAGAGAGAGAGAGAGAGAGATGAATTAGAAGAGATTGCAATGGAGACGGGGAGTCGGAATGGCGACGAGGCGGATCGCCTTTGGAGCGGTGAGTCCGAAGACATCATTCATGTCAAGCTCGGACGGTTTCATGCCGTCGGGCAATGTCCAGTTGAAGCAATGGATTAGCTGGGCGACGGCCAGCTCCAATGCGTAGAGGCCCAGCTGCATTCCAGGGCAAGATCGACGGCCGGATCCGAACGGTATAAGCTCAAAGTAATTGCCTTTGAAATCGACGGCGCCTTCTTTGGCGAACCTCGACGGCTTGAACACGTCGGCGTCCTCCCACGCCGTCTTGTCCCGCCCGATGGCCCATGCATTAACGGTCACACGTGTTCTGGCAGGGATGAAGTATCCAGCAATCTCGCTGTCCTCGGCAGTCTCGTGGAGGAGGAGAGGGATAGGTGGGTGGAGGCGTAGTGTCTCCTTCATGGCGCATTTTAGATATGGTAGCTTCTCTAGGTCGCTCTCGTGCACCGTCCTGTCCAAGCCCACTACTTCAACCAGCTCCTGTTGCACCTTTTTCATCTCATCTGGGCGCTTCATCATCTCTGCCATGGCCCACTCAATCGCCGAAGCGACGGTTTCGGTGCCTCCGAACATCACATCCTGATAACATGCAATGCATTAATTAGCACATGGTAATGAAAATATATATATATATATAATAAATACATGGAGTGTTTTCAACGTAACGGAAATGAATTATTTTAGTTGGTGGGGCGTAACTGATCAACGGTTTAGATTGTTAATACACATGGAAGGATGAAAAAGGCTTACACGCTTCAACACTTCCACGTGTGTGGTAACTAGAAAGGAAGTGGTAACTAGAAAGGAAGAATGGAAAAGCATGGCAAAGGAGGTGATGAGGCTAGGGAGGATTTTCTATTGTGAGAGAGAAAAATCAAGTAAGGATTATTTTAAAATTTCATCCAGACCATCCATGTCGTGGGTCATGTCTACGCAAGGTCCACGAGGAAGAGATAATCTCAATTAGACTGATGGTGACCTTGAAAAAAAAAAAAAAAATGGTTGATGGCGTAGGTGAAAAACCAACGTCCAGCATCGTCAGTAAGTGAGATCATCACCAAAACTCCAACAACAGTGGGACCCACTAAATGGGCGGTCTGGATTTTACAATCAAGTGGGGTTGAAGAAATGAATAGTACCATGATAATGGCCTTGATGTTATCTCTACTGAGTTTCAAGGTAGCCTGAAGATCGTCTGCTGAGGCTTTATCATCACCAGCTTCGGTGAGGTAGGCTAGCAGATCATCAACCATATCAGTATCTTCATCATCATCCTTACAGCCCACCTTCCGCTTCTCCATGTGATCATCGATGATTCTATCGATGAAGCTATCAAGCGTCTGCCGAGCATTTATCATTCTCTTGTTAAGGCCTTGTGGGTCAATACAGCTGAGCAAAGGGATGAAATCAGCTATATTGAAAGCACCCATGAGCTTTGAGAATTCTTGCAAGATGCTCACGAACTTATCTTGGCCTTCATGAGAGGTGGACCCGAAAGCGGCCCGATATATTATATTACGGGTGAGAGAGAACACTTGCTCGCCAATATCGACGGCTGATCCAGCCTTATCGGTTATGGATCGTAGGGTCGATTCGACTTCATCACGGACTGATGCCCATGACTCAGCTCGCTTGCGGCTGAAGAGCTTCATAACACAGAGCTTACGCATCTGGCGCCAGAACGGGCCGTAGTGAGCGAAGGCCATGTCGGCACGGTCGTAGGTTAGGTATTTGACGGCGATCGTGGCGGGGCGATTTGAAAAGAGGTTGTCTTGGACTTGAAGGACTTGACGGGCCATCTCAGGCGTTGATACGGTGACGGTGTGGAGAAATCCTAGCCGGAGATAGAATAGGCCACCGTAGCGTTGAGCCAGCTTTGCTAGGCCACGGTGCGTTAGCTGGTCCATCATCAGCATGTTGCCGATGATGGGGAGTGGAGGTGGGCCAGGTGGGAATGGAAGCTTACGACGCTTTGATAGAAAGAATCTGAAAAACACAAGCAATGGAAGGAGGAATAACAATAACAAAGGAATCTGTTGAAGAGGAGAAGTCGAAAAATCCATGCTCTCTCTCTCTTTTGTGTTTGCTATGTGAGAGAGGGTAGTGATGGGGTTTTTATATACACCTTTGGGACTGTTTTCTCAAAAAGTGGGGCCGAAGATATTTTATTGACATTTAAGACCCACTTTTTTGTTTGGGTGTCGTTATTTTATATTTTTGGTCTTTTTATTCTTGAAATGGAAAGTAAATGTATGGATATTAATGAGGGTGGTATGGATATCAATTCAGTGTATTAGATGAGATATAGTTAGAAGTGAAATAAAAGAAATTGTATTTTTTTTGTATTTTAATTCAGGTTAAGGATTTTTCTTTCCTGCAAACGTCCCACTTTTCTATAACATCCGACCGTCCAGATGGTGGGCCATGTCATAAAGATCATCTGTGGTGAAATTTTGGATGGTACGTTCGATCTGGAGGGTGCACCGTCGACAGCCCAATGTCTGTGTGTGGGCCCTGATGAGTGTATTTTTTTCAATTTTGGTACAAGTGATCCTCACGGCTGGGATGTTCCAATGAAGTGACACGTCAGCTGCAAATAGAGACGTTGCATGCGAAACACTGAAACTTACATCCAACGTTGTGGGAGCGAGTACGGTAAGGTTGGGACGGTGGAGCCTACCTTGATGCATGTGTTGTATATCTAGGCCGTCCATCCGTTAGACATTTTAGGACGTGTGTCAGCAGATCCAAATATCAGATGGACCACACCATAGAAAACAACGGTGATTGAGCATGGAAAATTTACCGTGGGCCACAAAAATTTTTGATGAAGATGATATTATATTTTCTGTTTGAGCTTATCAATGGCTATTTTTTAATGGTAAGCGTTCAATCACCACTGTTTCCTATGGCGTGGATATGCTCCAGGTACTAAAATAAGATGGAAAAGATATTGATACACATACATCATGGGCCCACAGTCACCACCTGATCGATCCGCGTCCCGACGTTGTAACTTAAATATCTGGACACTGGATGTGGTGGGCCGACCTGATTCGCGTGCCAGGAAAGATCTCGTATGGTGCTATTATCCAGGGATTTGATAGGATATGGTGCCTACGGTATCACAGATGCCTTACAGGGTGGGTTTTCACTCTGGATTGCATACTAGATACGGTCTAAACCGTTCATATTCTGGATTCAATGCTATAGAGCCAATCCCTAAGGAAGACGTGTTGAATGGATCATTGGACATCAAGATAAATTTCGAACATTCAATTATAATTTTTTTTAATGTGCAGGTTCAAATTCAAGAACCAAAGGTCAGGATCATCAAAAATTCATGATTAGGAAAATGAACAGTTCTGATCATCATCTGGATGCAATCTTGGTTAAAAACCAACCTCGTACGTTACTGTAGCGGAATGCACGGGATTCTATCATAAAGATAGTATCTCATTGTAGTGGGCCGGACTCGGGCCTGCCAAAATCGGAAGTTTTAATAGGCCCGGCATGACAGACCAGCCTGGAACAGTTCAAAATACGGGCCGGACCAACCTAGGGCCGACCTCTGACGGCTCTGACCGCAAAGACGGCCATAGGGTACGGCCAGTCCGCTTCCACTTTGGAGGCGGTTTGACTGTGACGCCGGGCACAGAGGTATACCTCAGGCTGTATGGGATCCATGGAAATGTCTTTGATAAATCCACTCCGTCCATCTGTTTTGAAAGACCATAATAATAAAGGGTTTTAAAAATAAGTTAGATCCAGAACTTATATTAGACACACCAAATGAAACAATGGGAAAAGAAACGTCCACCGTTGAAACCTTCCCGGAGATGAGTTATACAAGGGACGGGAGAATTTTTGTCCAGTGGCCTTCAAGCTTTTAATTTGTATAAATGGTCCCATGTTGAAATAGCCCATACAATACCGCTGTGCATGGCCCATCCAAGATGAGACCCATCACATCAACGATTCTGATCTTTTCTACACTTTCACTAGTTTGTCCAACGAAATGGGCGGTGAGGAAACATGTTGCCACAATGCTTCACATCAACCCCAAGAAGCGACAAATATTCCACGGAAAAATTGAATGGTTCATGCACCAAGCTTCAATAGTGGATGGTCCACAGTATTCCAGATAACTAGATGGTCCATGCACCAAACAATCATCATGGATGGTCCACAAAATCCAGAAAAATGGAGTGTTTTTGGTGCATGGACCACCCATGATGAGACCCATCAAATCAACGATTCTGATCTTTTAGCCATGGACCTCGCTGGTACACAATGAAAAGTTGAAACCGCAGTAATGGATGCGGATTGTGTATGCAGTGATTTAGAATAATTTTTTTTTTCTTTTTCGGAGACAGCAAAATATATCTATAGCTCAAGTGGACCACACCAGAGAAAAGAGAGAAGATAATGACATCCACCGTTGAAACCTTTCTAAAGCCTACAGTGATGTTTGTTTGTCATCCAACCCGTTCATAAGGTCACACAGACCCCCTGTGAAGTTTTTAACGGTAGGGATGCAATTCCCACCATTTCATATGGTGTGATTCATTTAAGATTTGGATGAGCCTGATTATGCCATGAGATAGCTGTAAAAATGTATAAACGTCACCATGGGAACCACAGCGTATACTAGCGTGGTGAGCTCCTTCTTACACCACCTTTGGATGGCGAAGTAGGTGGGACTTGGGACTCACCTAAGAAGATGCGGCCCTTACCGTGGGTTAACGTAGGGCCCACTTTGATGTATGTATTATGTATCTACGCCGTCCATCAGTTTTTCCATATTATTTTAGGATATTATCTAAAAAACAAGTAGATTCAATTTTCAGGTGGACCATACCATTAAAAATAATCACCACTGCTTCTTATGGTATGGTCCACCTGATTATTGGATCTAATTCATTTTTAAGATATTCTAAAATGATCCGGAAAAACGGATGAACGGTGTTGATACATAATACATACATTAAGGTGGGCCACACGGCAAGGGCCACATCATCTTGGGTGAGGCCAGGGTCTCCCTAGTCCGCTCTGCTCCTTTTCAGACCTTGTATACGAAATCTCACGTCATCGCACCACATTTTCGGGCGGAAATCCTCCGGTCTAAGATAACAAGTCTGTGGGATCCACAACACCATACTCAAAATCTACTCCGCCAATAAAGTTCCATCCTTCATGTTAGGACCTAAGGCCAAAAATTCATCGATATCCACATTTCAAATGGGCCACACTACATGCAACAATGTTATGCGATGCCAACCATAAGTATATCTGTGGAGCCGGCATGAGGTGGTGTGTCTCTTTCGTCAAACCCGTTAATCATGTGCAGCACACATAGACGAGAAAAATATAATTTTAAAAAAAAAAAAAATCAGCCTAATACAAAACTTTAGATAGTGTGAACTAATTTTACATCGTTCCCATTTATGTCTTCCTAGGAGTTTCTATTAACATTATCCTATGCATTTACGTCCTGCTCAAGATATATATATATATATATATATATATATATATATATAGAGAGAGAGAGAGAGAGAGAGAGAGAGAGAGAGAGACGTGGCAGGCCTAAGATTTTGGAAGCCCCGTGCAAGAGCTTTATGGGTCCCACCTTGATGTAGGGGTTTGATTATTTTTTCCTACCATAAAAATTAGGCAGTTCCAATGCTCAAGTGGAGTGCACGTCTGCACCACAAGGAGGGGGTGATAATGAAATTCACTGTTAATCTATTCATAAGGTCATATAAACATGGATAAATGAAAAACACATATATCAAATTGATCCAATAGGTGGAAGTTCAATCACTGCTTTGGCCTACTTGAGTTTTTTATTTATCTTATTTTTTAGTGTATATCTTAAAATTATCCGAAAAAATGGACAGACATCCTGGCTAAAATCCATACGTCATGTTGACCCTTGTATGGATGGATTATGGTGACAGAGGCGATCCGCTTCCAAGATTTTGTGCGGGTGTTTAAAGTTAGCAATTATTACTAAAGGGAGAAAATCTTACGCTCGTGACATTAAAGCACATGTGTGAAAGTCAGCAATTGGTAGGTCGGGGCATCCCTTGAAGAATATATACCTAGCCCCATAGCCAAGCCCGTCCACTCATCAAGTGGGTGGGTTGCAAGTATGATAAAAATGGACGGTTAGAGAAACATGACTACTAACCTACATTCAGCTACTTTCCTACTGCACCTCATGATTGAGTAGATCTTTTAGATCCGATGACGAGATGAGTGGCCTGGATCTTCTTCATATTTTGTTTTTAACACACCCACACCACATGGGCACTTATTTCATGATTTCGTACCAATTTGGTGCGAATGTGTTACCGGTGTCTTCAAAAGCTTACCTCAGCAATGCTACATTTCATTTTTATGGTCCACCTAAAGCATGTGTGGAAGTTGTTTGGTCGAATATACCCAATTTATATTCATTCATGATAACGGCTCAACCCATCCACCTTTCAAATTCTAGAACCATGCTAAATTCACGTCTATCTTACCGAATGAGATTGTTGAACTCAATGGGGGTAGTGACTCCTCCAATAAGTTTGAAAAATGAATGAATGGTATTAATAAGATAGATACATCATTTTGAATAATGCCCCGAAATAAGCTTAAATAAATAAATGGTATAAGACACATACATCACGGGGGAGCTTATAGAGTTTTTTAAGTACAGAATAATAGAGAGTTTGATAAAGGAGGGGTCCCCTAAGAAACACATAAAACATGTTTGAAAGTACAAAGCTAAGAATTTCTAATGGAAGTATAATCCAATCATGTTGTGCTAGTACCCACGTTCGGACAGGGATTTCCAGTATACTTAATCTGAGTCCTTGGTCCAATTGGTACGGAGTGAAAATTAAAATATAATTAAAAGATTCGGAGCGGCAGCATATTACCTGCCCCTAGAGACACGACATACTAGTGACTCTGGATCTTGTACCATACTTGGAACATGCGTATGATGATCCGAACCATACATCCTATGGGCTGTTTGATCAATTAACCCAAACCAATGTTTCATGTGCTAAAACATTGTAATTTTTGGACCATTGTACATTCACTGTTGGAAGCACGAAATGGACGGTTTTGATCTCGCCTGTTTGAGCCACATGTTAAGAATGTTGGATGCTCGTAATCTGCTCCCTTAACTATTGAGAAAGGAGTAGATGATTGCTTTAGCCTGCATAACCACGTAATGAGAATAGGCATCAGATCCACCCCGTCCATCAGCTGCGTCTACAAATTTTCACCATGGATCCTTAGAAATCAGTCCAATCCATAATACATGTGGGCCATAAAATTTTGAAAAGTGATAAATCATCCTTAAAAACTCTAATTTACTTGGGCCCACATGAGTCTTGTTGTAACGTCTTGATTTTAGGAAATCCATTCATCCTGGAGTGACACCTAAGAATAGTGGATTTGATGGCATATAGACACCGCTGCGGACGCACACAATAGAGACTATTTTAACCGTGGGACTTCCTATCTCAACTGTTCCCCACTGCGTAGCCCACCTGAATTTTGAATCGTCCAAACTTCTGGGACCCATTCAAACAAACAGGGTGACTCATCTGATGGACGGTGTAGATCTCATGTACATGAGTCCTCATCCCTATCAGCCAATGGCCATGCACCCGTCAGGATCCAACCGACTGCTTCGGGCATGTGAGAGACGTGGGTTGCTCAAAAACGATATAAGATATGAAGATGTCTTCTCTCAATAGTATATTAGTTTTGGGCCCTTTTCGATCTCCTTCCATGTTTCTTATTTTGTCCACTTTCCAACGGATTGAGTGTACCATTTCCTTTTAACCATTCTATATTCGCCACTTGGATGACTGATCATATCTTTTCAACCATTCTATATTTTGATGGTTAGGATCATTTGATCAACCTGATTTTTTAGCCCTACAATTTGGATGGCCAGGATTCATGTACATGAATTCCCCGTTTAGCACAACCATTTACAAGTTCGTGGTATGGCTCCATACTTTAATACTTAAACATCCATTACTTTAACTTAGGAAAGTGGTACATGCAACACATGTAAAGAAAGGAAATTAAGATCAGAAAAGATAGAGAGAGAGAGAGAGAGAAATGAACGGTCGCCAGCATTTATACCCACTATGTGATGTGTGCCCACCCAAGTTTTAAATATGCTTCTTGTTAAGCAGAGGTACTAACATAAGGTAGGGTAATAGATATATGACCAGATGTTGCATAGTTGTCACGGTAGGCCGCCTGAATAGTTTTTGTTAGTTAACACAAATGCAAAATAGCAAAAAGAGTTACTCATGTAAGAAATGAGTATGGTCAAGTCATTTTTTGGCTTAGCTGAAAAATCCATAAGCCTAGTCTAGAGGAGTGGAAGGATAGGAATAAACAAGATTTATTTAAGATACAATACAGAGAAAATCTGAACTCTTTTCATTTTCATTTCTGAATTTCTTATTTTCTTTGATATTCTAGTTCTTCACTTTATATTTCTTTACTCCCCCTGGACTTTTTGGGGCCCATCTAAGTGATGTGCGCGGCATAAAGTTCCTAGTGTGGAACTTTTTTATTCTTTTTTTAAATTTTTTTTTTTAATTCATCCTATTGGCTCTACTCATCCGAAATAGATAACTTCCAAATCGGGAAATATCAATGACACCCCTTTCTTTTATTAGGTCATTCATAATATGAATGGGAGTCCAATTACTTTGTTTCTTCTATTCTATCTAGAATAGAATGAGAACCGGATTACCTTGTTTCATGTAGAACAGTACGCTTAAAGACTCCTTGAATATCTGGAGTTGTAGAAGTGAAAATAAATTTCTTATCATTCAATAAGCATCTTGTATTTCATAGAAATTGGGAGTAATATAATCCTTACATAGGGGATAGCCTATCCAACTTTCAACTATCAAGATACGTTTTGAGCATAAATTATTTTCTTAAGAAATTCTCAATATATCATAAGATTTTCGTTCCTAAAAATCAGCACTTTTTCAAATCCAGAAAAAAGATGGGATTCTAAGATTCCTCCTTGGGGCAAATACATTTATGCATACCTCTTCGGGTTGATCTACACCATATTCTATTTTTATAAAATGATACACACTAGCTAACAATTGGCCTAGCTAAAATTCAATTCTTATATATATAAGTTGAAGCTGGCACGAAACTAAATGAATGGACAAAAATGCTAGTTTGGAAACATAATGTAAGAGAAAATTCAACTCACGTGTCATCACAAGGCTCTCGTGAATGGTGAAGTTTGAATATGGAAAAGGAGAACGTTACTGCGTTCATATTCCAAACGACGTAGAAAATTAGTTACTGAGTATTACTGACTTTTGTATAGCCATGTTCACACTTCTAAGCAGCTAGTCGCATGCAAAACTCATTTCATTAATTTGGGTCGTCCGATTTCTCAACCGCTTTTTCTTAGATGATCAGAACCGTCCACTAAGTGACATGCAAAAATATTTGGACAAGATCGTTGTTTATAGAGTATAGGTCCATCCACGTATGGTCAGAACATCCTTCTGGTTTTTTGAACGATGCTAAAGAAAAGTAGTCCGGACCTAATGGACGATCCACGTGGGTGATGATGTAGATGACAACGATTCATGATGCAATTAGGTGCGTTTTACCAGATCATCTTTTTCTTTATAATATAAATGTCCCACAAACGAACGGTTAGATTTGGAGAAAATATATGACACCCATTAGTTATATTATACATGCAAGTTTTCAATTATGACACGTGGGGCTCATGCTCCGTAATCTAAACCGTTGATCTGGTGTCCATTGTGGATAGATCATGATGCCCCTTATGACACCACCGTTGAAACCTTCCAAGGGCCCACTGTGATATTTATTTACCATCCGACCTATTCGTAAAGTTCACATAGACCTTAATGAAGTAAAAACACAAACATAAGCTTGATCATAAACTCACGTGGCCCCAAGAAGTTTTCAACGGTAGACGTTCCATCCCCACTGTTTTCCACGGTGTGACCCACTTGAGCATTGGATCTGCTTCCTTTTTGGGCTCATGCCTTAAAATGATCCGTTAAAATAGATGGACGGCGTGGATAAAATACATACATCACGGTGGGCATCATAGAGCCACTGCCACGATCGAGTCCATCTGAGCGGGAGTAGGACGAACTCCGCGTGAGATTGCAAGATCGTAACCGTCAATCTTGAATTTTTTGCGTTTTTTTAGTTGGATGTGGAAAGCTGCTATGATTCTCATCATGATGGTCGCTAAAAATTTGAAAGGCCATGATTTCCCTATCATGAGATTTTTGAGGCATGTTCCATCCACGAACGGGCACATCAGACTATGGGTCTGGATTACAGAACCATGGGCCCCATTGATCAGAATTCAAACTGCGTAGAGACTCTGCAAAGTCGCGACCGCATTCCGTTTAATTCCTCCCTTTTATTGTAAATCATCACGCCATCGTCATGCCGACAAATATTTCAGAGATTTTGAATATATCGTGATAAATACATTGCGCGAATTGTTGAGATATTTTCAAAATCTCGGACGATTTTTAATATCGCAAAATTAAGTAAAAATGGTAAAGAAAATTAGGATTCGTGGTATAAATAAATGCTAGAATTTTATATTTTAAATAAAAATTATAAATTAAAAAATATATATATTTTTGAGGAGATTTCCGCCCATATTTTGAAAATCTCCCTCGAAATCTCGGGGACTAGAAATTTCCAAAGGAGATTTGTCACCGTGTTCATGTCACGCGAGAGAAAGGATCATTAATAAATCCAGTGTTTGATTTTCCGGTGAAATGGTAAATCCAGTGTATAAAATTAATAATTACTTCCCCAGCATTTACAGCTTACCTGATTTGGTTGCTTACTTTTTGACACGAAAACCAAGAATATTACAAAATATCTGTGGGTCCCACTGTGATGCATTTCGCTTATCTACACCGTTCATCCATTATTCCAGTTGAATTCATGGCATGAGTAAAAAATTGAGGCATATCCAATACTCAATTGGATCACGTCATACAAAAAAGGGAATCGAATATTTATCGTTAAAAACTTTGTAGGGCCACTGTTTCTTTTGACGTGGGCCACCTGAGTGTTGGATCCGCTTCATTTTTTGTCTCATGCTCCAAAATATTGTAATAAAACAGACTGAAGGAATGGATATATCATTCGCATTACCTTGCAGTTCAAAAATTAAAATTACATCTTTTGAACCAATTTCACGGGCACAAATTCCCATGAATTTTCAAACGGAGTGAAATTGTAATAATTACTATTTCCCGGGTATTTTCCATTTCTTTGAAAAACAAAGAGGCCCTAAATACAAGAAAAGAAGAAAGCAGAGAAAAGTGGAATTCCGTACGTGGATATAAGCGCGCGAATATGATATGACGGCAAATTCCTTTTGGAGGGTAAAAATCGAAGAGATGAGATGTAGAGGAGCCACGTCATCATCCGTCGCTTATTAATGGTGTGGACCGTCGAACATCCGAGGAGGTTGTCTTACCATGAAAATAGCAATCTAACTACTAAGGTCGATTCGCGCGTGGATAGATATTCAAGAGCTGTTTGGTTGCAAACTCTCTCAGTTGCACACGTGTGAACGCTATTTAATGTTTGGATATTTCCTAGCACGTGTGCATGCACTGGCGTAGATATCAATAAATATTTAAAACTATGTTCAAGCTCCAGTCGTATAATAATAACAAAATAAAGCTGGTCGTGGATACGCACAAGGTCATTCTGCAGGGAGTGTGTTACGTGACACAGGATCCACCAAGGTCGGTGGAACCCGTGACTGTGGGGCTCACAGATATGTACGTGTCTCAAATCCACACCGTCCAACCATTTTTTAAAGCTCATTTTATGACATGAATCTTAGAGTGAAGCTGACTCAAATCATAGGTGGACCATACCACAGGAAACAGTCGTGATTGAATCCCCACCATTAAAATTTTCATGGATTCCACCGGAATGTTTATTTGCCATCCAACCTGTTGATAAGATCATAAACACCAAGATGAAGAGACTCTCCAAATATCATCTTGATCCAAAGTTTTTGTGGCCCACATGAAGTTTTTAATGGTCAATCACGACTGTTCCATGTACTATGGCCTATATGGGATTTGGAAGGGCTTCATTTTTTGGACCATGTCCTAAATTCAGCTTTCAATAAGGATGGACAGTGCCGATGTAGTCACATATATTTGTAGACACCCCACCTAGAGTTAACAAGCTCACGAAATGGGAAGGTCCATGTGGATGGATGAATCTTTAACCCTAATTAACATTGATCCAAACCATTAACCATAACCTTGATCTAAATCCTAAACATAAAATCAGATACTAAATCATAAAATCTTAAAGAGTCGTATATCCTTGGACTTCTTAAATCTATTTCAAACTGAGTTAACCCATCGAGTCAACTCACTGAGTCATTCTAAATCGACTCACTGACCCAAAAGCCCAACCAACTAGCTTAGTGAACACAAGCCTTAGACAAACTCAAGGCCAAGCTTGAAGTCCAAGCCCAATAGAGATTCACAGCTTAGACAACAGGTGAACATTGTAACAAACAAGGTCCCTTACACGTGTGGGAGACCCCTTGCCAAAATATGAGGAAAGTTGTGCCTTAGGCAGCGGTCTGCCCACCTTATTGCAAACCTCATGTCTCGGCATAAAGTTCCCCACAAGTGCCAGACCTCCCTTTACAATGTCTACACGTGCTAAAATGTTGAGATACCTCTCTATCTATTGTTTGAACCCAAAATCACACTTTTACTAAGCCATCTAGTGTTATGTCAGAAATTCGATGCCCGATTTGGCCAGGCACGACTCCAAATCCCAAGTTGGAATTAAATTTTTAAATATTTTCAACCACAAATTTAATAAAAACTACATCGCAATAAATTAATTATTCTTCCCATACAATGTTTAGATTTAATTTGAGTTTTTCATTATACATTTTTTTACTAACACAAATAGAAAATATCACTATGACTAGATGAATAGGTAGAACATCGCTCCACTTCGCCCCTGACTAATCTCTGAGCACTAAAATATTGTTAACGTGAGTGTGACCATAACAGCTCGTGGAATCATATCTAACCAAAATTTAAAATTTTTAGACTCATATTAAATGTATAAATAATGAAAATACTTTGTCTAAATTTCAAATCACGAATCAAAATATCAAATCTTAAAGATGACATGAATGTAATGCTAGAATTATAAAAATTCTCTGAATGCCATACTTACTATGAATTCCATAAATAACAAAATTAAATAACTATCATCTTTTACAATATTGTGCCAAGTAGATGGTCACGTTGCATTAATGCCCGCACACCAATACCTCATAATGAGGGGCCCATTTATACAGTGGCTGGTCAGACTATTACTCCAGTTGTACCAATGACATATCTTCACCCGCACAATTATACTCATACATCATATACAAAGAAGACTCTAAAGGATCTAGTGGGTTATAGGGTCTTTCACCTAAAGGATACGATCGCCCTACTTGCTGACTTTACGGTCTTCCACCCAAAGGACACAATCGCCCCACTTGCTTGCTTTAAAGTATTTCACCTAATAGACACAATCACCCTATTTGCTTATGCCTTTTAGGGACATTCGTAGAGCAGCACACTCGTATTCCAACCACCATTATTAATTCAAAATAAATATTTGCATGATATGAGTGACCATCATCCATTCAAATCGAAATTATAAAATATGTAACTTACTGCAGGTTAGTTACAAACTACATAGCATTACATCACATATTCTTCGTTATTCTCAAATTATGCATAAAAGTCGTTGTAAGGTTTGATAACTATTAAATTAGCAATTATTGTAATTAAATAATTAAAATTAAAATTTTTAAAAGCTGTCACAACATATTCCTTGAGATTTACCATAATGTATAATAGCGTGTGGAAAAAGTGGTTCACAACACAAATCTCTTAAGAAACAAAGTAAAAATTTCAAAATAAATTAAGAATATAAAACTCTCAAATTTAAAATAATTAATTTACAGTCATGAAGATTTACTAAATTTTTATAAAAATTATAAAAAAGACTATAAAATTTTAAGATTACACTACAATGCAATTTTAATCATATAGGATTATTGGGTATGATTTTGGGGATAATTATCGATTTGAATCACCAGATTTTTTCGCGATTTTTTTCTAATCTAAATTATTTAATTTTTTTCGAGTATGTTAAACCTAAGAATTTAGAAGATATTAATTTAATTAAAATTCATATATTATTAATTAATGATAATTTAATTTCTTCAATTTAAAGTTGAAAGAAAATAATGAGAATTAATTATTAACTTCATAATAGAGATAATTCTAAGTTTTAAGGAAATTTTATAATTTTTTTTTAACAAACTCAAAAATTATTAACTTAATAATAATAATTATTTTTAAAAAAATTTTAAATTTTATTTTATTTAAATTATTATTAAATTTTCTTTATAAAATTATAAATAAGCATAGCGTAGGAATTACTAAAAGTAAATTGTGTTAAATCTCGAATCCCTATAAATTAATGTATGATTTAGATTTAACATTTTTAATTTAATTAATTTAGTAATATATGAATAAAATCTTACTATTTTACGATAATTTTCTGCTTCCTTTTAATAGATTATAAGAAAAATATATTCTAAAAGTATTAATTAGATTTTTAAATTTTTTTTTTTTTTCCAAACCCTAAGAGTTCATTTCTATTTTACTAAATTTCAACCTATTAAGGTTAGGTAACTATAAAGATAGAAAATCTACATTAATAATCAATTTCTAATATCTAAAATCTATTTTTATCAAATATCAAAATTTATATTAATTAATATTTATTTTGTTTATTTAAAATTAAATTCAGAATTTAAATTTATGTAATCAAAATTAATTCTATAAATCCTAAAATTAATAACCTAATTAAATTACTAATGAACAACTAAGTTAAGTAATGTTAAATTAAGTCTAAATTTAGATTAGTTAATTATACATTAGTATTCCGAAACTAAAATTTTACCTAATTTATGTTTAGTTCTAATAAGTTATATTAAATTATTAAATTTGGACTTTAGTTATTATTAAAATTTACCTTATTCATTATTTTAATTAGCATGAATTATTTTGGTATATTATCTCTAATTAGTCTTAAATAAAAAATTTCTGAAATTAATAACTTGAGTTAACTTATAAATTTACGTCGAAGGAATTAATTTAAAATATAACGTGGATTAAAAATAATTTCGACTTTAATTCTAACATAATTTAAATACTTTAAATTTTTTTGTATTAAGTTCAGTAATATAAATTTCTAATTTATACTTTTTACTTTAATCTTATTAAACATTTTTCTCTAAATATTCTAGTAATAAAAATATCAATAATAAACAATAATTTTATACAAATTTCAATTAACAATCAATTAATTATAATGATAAAATTTTTTAATAACAATTATAAAAATTCCAAATGAAGGATGGAGCACCCACTTGGTCAAGAATTTCTTGAATAGATCATGTGCAACACGAACTCATAACCTGAACTCAACGTTCACCGGGGCTACTCGACGTAACTCTCTCTCTCTCTCTCTCTCTCTCTCTCTCTCCATAAAAAATCTCTCTCTAGATGAACCAGCAAGTACGTTAGACTTCTTTTTTTTTTTTTTTTTACGCTAGCTGATGTTGTCAAACGGTTTAGTCAGTTGATGGTGGATTGGATATGTTGAATGATTTTGATAATGGACAGATCGATTTAAGATGGATGAACTCATTTAATATCTTAAACGGACAACTAACGGTTTAAGTTAGTAAATCACAATCTAATTCTACGTAATGCTTTTCTTTAAGAAAGCATTAAAATAAAATAAAGAATAAGTAAAAGATATATAATAGTGTGCTCGGGTTTCTTTGAAACAAAGGTGGTGTGGTTTTAGCATGGCCCACATAGGCAAGGTATATATTAGTGTTTGGGTGGATGTAAACTGTACATCGAATGCATGATGATACAGTTTACCTAATGCATCGTTTGGATTAATTCGTGGCTTTTTCAAGAGGATTGTTTTGAAATGGACAGGTTAAAATCCCCTCATTATTTCTAAAAAGAAGAAAGAAAGAAAATAAATAAACAAAACAACAATTAAGTGTAGTACCTTTAACTTATATGTTGATTGTTACTTTATCATTACACGTTGTTGCTTGAAGCCATGGTACACATGTGATGCATTGTGATTTGTATGCATGAAATGATGATAGATGTATGGCTTGATGACTGACGAGGGTGGAGGGATGCTTACACCATATATTGGCCAGGCTTGATTTCCCAGTCCTTGGGCCGGACCTAATTTTTATTGACCCCTCGTGGGAGAATAATAAATTTGCGAGGCATATTTACTGCTCTCGAGATTCAAACATAGGACTTTCCGCTTTGATACCATGTCAAACAACCATTTACTCCAAAAGCTTAAGCTGTCAGAGTGTGGTGTATCAATGTATATCAAGGGACTTTATCACTTCAACAGAGACATCTCCTAGTACGTGGGGTCAGGTTAGAGACCTTAGTGCTCTCATCCTCACTTTCTTATTTGAATTTTTAAATACATGATGCACTAACATGGACTGTATGATAGGAATGAAACTTGACGTCCCACCTCAACTAAGCATACTCTATCTAATGAGCATAATGTTGACCCGTGATCATTGACGATGGCCCAAAATGAAATTTCAACTGTCACTGTTCTTCCATGATCTCATGTGACAAGTGTGCGCCTCTAACATGAAAACTAACCATTATATTTGAAGTATACTCTATGAACTGCAAAGTGGATGGTTTATTTTGTATTTGGGTGGCCTAGTTGGTGGATACAAGTATGATGTACAGTTGGATGATAAGGTACAAGTAAAATAATCAGACAGTTAAGCATCTAATCCACTATATAGGTTTATGTACAATTACTTTCATGCATAGGTAGGTGCAATTGTATTTTTAGTTGAATCAGATAGACAAATCATGGGATAAACAACTTAGATCTATTATATATTAAATTGAACCACAACTAATATATATTAAATTGAACCACAATCTTGAAAATAGATGGATGAATAGGTGATCACATTCCTTATATGACGAGTGAATGGGTGAGTTTAGTGTATGCTTCACGATTAGATTTGAGCTAGCTAATGGATGAACGGGCAGTCCACACACATATATAAACGCTCGGCTACGCACCAGTTCACAAGTCACTACATGCGCACCTTGCTATCAACCATCGGATTAGGCAAACAATTTGGATGAAGGTGCTCTTACGCACAAGTTTAAGAGAGGAAGTTTTCGTCTTTAGCATGCCTCTTCTCCCTATTCTCTAACTCTTTGATGGACATGGTGGAAGCCTTTCGCAGGAAGTTCTTGCGGTGGGTTGATAGGTGGGTCCCACCAAAATGTTAGTCATAAATCCACACTGTTCATCCATTTTGGGAGGTCATTTTAGGACATGCGATTAAAAACGAGGTGTATCTAAAACTAAAGTGGTCCGTACAAGAGGAAACAATGTATATTCAGTGACCACCGTCTGAAATATTCATATAGCCACAAAGTTTCATATTAGGTGATGTTTTTGGTGTTTTCACTTCATCCTGGTGGGAATGATGTTATAAAAGGTTTGGATGGCCTACAAATATCAAGGTAGATCCCAAGAAGGTTTCAACGGTAGTAAACTCTTTTCCCGGTTTTCCCTCTCATCCGGCCCACTTGAGTCTTGGAGTCACCTAATTTTTTGTCGCATGTCCTAAAAAGAGATCCAACAACTGATGGATGATGTGGATTTCTCACAAAACATCTCTGTGGCCCCACCTAACATCCCAGCGCAGGAACTTGCTGAGTAGCAGGTAATCCACGTCCCTCCATGCGGAAGCCTTTCGTAGTTACTACACTGGAAACCTAGGTGGGACCCACCCTGGTGTTTGTAAGAAATCTACCCCATCCATCTATTTTTTGAGATCGTTTTAGGACTTGTGACCAAAAGTGAGCAGGATACAATACTCAAGTGGGCTACACTAAAGGAAATAATGGGCAGGGAAATTCTTACCATTGAAACCTCTCTGGTTTAACAGTGATGTTTACATGCCATCCATACCGTTTATAATAAGTCATTCCCATTGAGATGAACTGAGAACAAAAATATTAGCCTGATTCAAAACTTCTATGGCCTGATTCAAAACTTCTATGGCCCACGAATATTTCAATTGTGGACGAGGATTAGTTATAAGCAAGTACTGAATTGGATAAAGTGATGTCATCACATTTTGTGGGCCCCCATCATGTATGTATTGTATCCACAATATCCATGTTTTTGGAGACATCATTTTAGGGCATGACACAACAAATGAGCCAAATCCAAAGCTCAAGTGGACCCCACCGCAGAAAATAGTGGGGATTAAATGCCTACCATTAAAAACTTCTTAAGAGTCGTAGAAGTTTTCAATCAAGCTGATTTTGAGTTTTCCCTTCGTCCAGTGTTAACTTATGAACAAGTTTGATCTCAAATAATCATGGTGGGCCAGGATGGTTTCAATGGTGGGCATCACTGTCCTCATTGTTTTCTATAGTGGGTCCACTTGAGCTTTGGATCTGCCTCAGTCTTGGTGATATGCCCTAAAATGATCTCTCTAAATGGATGGACGGTGTGGATACAACACATACATCACGGTGAGGTCTACAGAACTTGGTGATGTCGGTTGATAATCCGCGTCCCACAGTGTTACCCTTGTAACACCTAATCGCTCCCTCCCTTTTCGGATGCCTTTTCGGAGGCGGATTTCAGACTTCCACATGAAGTTCCTGTACTTGGATGCTATGTGAGGCCCATCATGATATTTTAAAGAAATCCACTCCTCCATACGTTTTTTTGGATCGTTTTAGGATATGAGACTAAAAATTAGATGGATGCATAACTCGATGAGGCCATACTAGTGGGAAAACTAGTGAAAGAGTTTCCTACCGTTGAAACCTTCTTGGGCTCCACCTTGATGTTTATATTCCATCCAAACCGTTTATAAGGCCATTTCTGTCCGAATGAAGTGAAAAAAAAAAAATTTAAAAATTTTAGCCTAGTACGAAAATTTTGTGGCCATGAAAATGTTTCAATGGTGGTCACTGAATCCCAACTGTTTACTTTCGTATGGCCACCTTGAATTTTGGCTCAACTTGAGTTTTGGTCTTTTGTTCTAAAATGATAAAGAAAAATGGATGGACGGAGTCAATTTCTCACAAACTTCACGGTGGGCCCCACATAGCATCACCACGCAGTAACATCCTACTAAAGGCTTTGGCAGGAAATTCGCGTCTACTTCCCCCGGTCCTGATACAGGGACAAGCTAGAGCTCTGAGGGCCACTGTGATGTATGGATTTTATCAATACTGTCCATGCATTTTTCCATGTCAATTTAGGCTGGGATTACAAAAATGAGGCAGATTAAAGTTCAAGTGGGCCACACCACAGGACACAACAACAGTGTTAATGACACTTACTGTTGAAACCTTCCTAGGGCCCACTGTAATGTTTATTTTTCATCCAACCTCTTCATAAGGTCATAGATACTGGATGAAGGTAAAACACAAATATTGGCTTGATCTAAAACTTCTATTGCTCCCGAGAAGTTTTCAATGATAAAACTTTAATTAATCCCCATTTAGGAGTACACTTGAGCAATGGATCTACCTCATTTTTATGATGCTAGCCTAAAATGACACGAAGAAATGCATGGTGTGGATAAAATCCACACATAACAGTAGCCCTCAGGCTAGGAAGTAACCAATCCGCACCCTAAGGAGGTCTCAACGGTAGGAATTTCCCTACCAACTATTTCCTTTAGTGTGGCCCACTTGAGTATTGTATCCTTCACTTTCAGTCTTAGGTCCTAAAATGAGCTAAAAAAATGGATGGACGGGATAGATTTCTCACAAACATCATGGTGGGTCCCACCTAGATTAATTTCCAGCGCAACAACTTACATAGGCTTTGACAGGGCATTTGCATAAGAGAATCTGAAGAGGTGCCAGCGAAAGACTCTCTCACTAATGTACGGGAGAGAGAAACACTCTTTTTCAAACTCGCGTGTAAGAGTGCCTTCATCCAGACCGTGGGCCTGATCTGATGCTTGGTTGCAAGGTGCATATGTAGTGACGTGCGAATTAGTGCGCAGTTGAGCGTTTCTCTCTCTCTCTCTCTCTCTCTCTATATATATATATATATATATGTTAGTGCACTTATTTGCACACATGTTTGTCAATCATATGACTAGTTGTGTCAAGTAGTCGGATGAGTCCTTTGTAAATGAAGACCGACGATGCAACTGGAGCAGAAGCCCGCGCTACAACGTCAGATTCCAAAGAAGTTTCTACGATCAGAATCTTACCTATAGATGACTTTAACCCAAATAGTAAAACTTACTTAAGTCATCTATTCAAGCCAATTCCAAGGTCATACTTTCTATCCCTTTAATCTTGGCTTTAGGAAGTTCCAAGTTGTTGAATGATTTAATGGACAAAGAGTTAAAAAGAGGAAAATCTGTCCATATTCGATAGGAAAAGGTGCTACCGAACGGCACATTCGGTAGCACCGAAGATGCTTTCCATATTACCGAAAGTGACCAAAATAGTCCAGCAACTTTTGAAAGTACCCTGGTTTGTTAATTAGTGTGTGTTAAGTCAGCAAGACAGAGAAGCTCCATAGGAAGATCAATCAACCGTCTGCCTCAACCAGATGTGTTCTCAAACTTGCCATAGGTAAATCTAAGCCTTACATCCCATGTCCCAAAACACCAGGTACTTAAAACCTTTAAAAATTGATTAGAATACCATAGGGTTTTTGAGTTAGAAAACTTTTCTAAATATCAGAAAATCTCTAAGTTTTCTACCTTTGTCGATTTATCGATAGACTTACCGATATAATTGAGAAGTGCTGTCGATATCCTCGATGATCAATCGATACCATCGAAATGAGGACCAAAGATGTCCAGCAACCACATATTCATCTGGAGGGAATTATCGATGTATCGATACCCCTATCGATATCATCGATCTTTGAAACTCGAGTCTATCGAAGTTGACTCGATAAAATCAATAGCAGAGTGTATGTCCCTATTATATATATATATATATATATATATAAGAAAAACATATAGACTTTCAATATATTGAAACACTCCTCGATATCCTCGAAATTTAAAAATTGATGATATCGGAAGACCTTCGATGATATCGGTCTCGGACACAATTTTCCCAGCAACATTTTTCATGTGGTTTTTATCTAGGATCGAGAGTCACTTGATAGAATCGATATTCAAATATCGATGATATCGAGGCCGGATTGATGGCATTTAGAAAGGACACAAACTATCCAGCAAGCTCACTGATAAAATCTTTGGATTTATCGATGCATCGATACGACCTTCAATATCATCTACATTCAAATTCCAATGATATCGAGTGTACCTCGATCATATCCTTGATTTGAAAAATTTCAAAGGCTCTGTCTCTTTCATTTTCAAATGTCGAGGATTCGAACCTCGTGTTGATGAAATTGGAGTTCGAAATCCGATGACATTGATGCATGTTTTGATCCCCTCGACTAGCTAGCAAAAGGTTTTAAAAGTGTATAATATTTGAGTTCGTGTCATCGAGTGGCCAGTTGATGCAATCGAGAATATACGCTCGATGATATCAACCTTGCTTGATGATATCGAACTCTGTCATAAATGTGACCGTTTTATATCCGTTGGAACTTTTTGTCTATATATAGAGAGCTTGTCTTTTGTTGGTGGTAGAGAAAGAAGAGAGTGCTTTTGAGTGTTTAACCTTAGATCATATACCCAAGGCCCTTTCTCTCAGGGAAGTTCATCCTCTAATCCACCCTCATCATTGATATTCAATAAAGTGGATTGAGGAATGAACTTCTGCATTCAAGGATCCTCCAGCTACCACCTTAATGGCAAATCATTAAGCTGGGATGCCTTGAATGCATAGATGATTGGAATCTCTCTATCTCCTTATTAGGAAAACATTTGAGAGTAGGATTCCATCATAACCTTGACCCAACCCGTCACCATGCATTGGTATATTTTTTGAGTTATGGTTTAAGGAAGCAGAAGACTCTTCATCAACAAAGGAGGAGATCTTCGTTAACGAACTAAAAGGGACTCATTTGCTTATCTGTAAGTTATCAGAGTCCAGAGGACCCTTGTGATCATTCCTTTGTCGGATTGGGTCTAAGGTGTTTCTCACCTTTTGCAAGTCTTCTATGAGGCCTCCGACGGGAGTGTATATGGTGGGTGTGTTGTGTTGACCCTTAATTTGTGGAAAGCATAAATAGTTAGGGTCTTATGGAAGATCCTTTGCCAGTGTGCTTAAAAGTGGGTGCGTTGTGTTGACCCTTGCTCGTGAGAGCATAAATAGTCAGCCTAGGTGTAGGTTGTAAAGGTTAAAGGTGAACCTGATTTAAAACCTTGGATTTGGAGTGAACTATGTGAAACCTCCTTAGTGAAATCTGGTACACTCAAGGGTTGAGTGTGGTTACCGGGAGTGGAGTAGACAAGTAGTCGAATCACTATAAAAATGACTATGTTTGAGATTGTTATTATCTTTCATTTGTTTATGTGATTTCCTTAAATACATTCATATCTGATTATCTGAGATCACACTTCACACACACGCATAGTCATATCCATCATAAACTAGTTTGCATATTGTTCATCTCTCAAATAGTTTGTGATTGGATCCGCTACCAGGCTTGGAAGCCAATAGAGTTTACTCTTAAGTAATCCTAAAATATGCTTGTTGTTAGGTTAGAGTGATAGAATTTTAAATTATCATAAAATCATTAATAAGTCCTATTCACCCCCCTCTGGGATATATTGGCATATTCCTACTTCAACTAAAGTGGTCTTTACCTCAATTTCAACTTTTGTTTAATATTCGGTACCACCGACTGTAAATTCGGCACCACCGACTCCTACCGATCGAAAGAAACAAAAATCATCCAGCAAACTTCAGGATCTAATTTGCTACCACCGAGCGTTAATTCAGTACCACCGACTATGTTTCGGTACTACCGAAGGTTCACTCGATAGCACCGATAACTAGCCATTATAGATTCGTTGGGCCCTTTTCTCTATAAATTTAGGTCCCGAAACTTTGTAAAGAGTGTAGATCTAGACATTTTAGAGTCCCTAGGTTGTCCCAATCTCAAATCACTCATCCTAGACTCTATTCACATGTGATTCATGTTCTTTTCATTGTGATTCTTCACTCATGAGCATTCAAAGCTCCTATTAATGAAGAACATGATCCCAAGCCTCCTCTAGAGTATAAAGACCGAACCTATAGGCAAAACCTTAGTCTCTATGATACTCTAGAGCATCCATCGTTTGAATCTCTTAGGAAATCAATTCATAACCTTTGTTAGAGATTCAACCAACTCCCATTACCTTCGTTACCTTTATAGGAACATTATATGCAAGGTTCTTGATTGTGAAGCTGAAACACTAGGTAAACTCTAGCATAACGATTAGGTGAGCATTGAGGAGCTGATTCAAGCACTGAAGAGTGAAGATCAAGCAACCCAAGACAAGCTACAAGAGAGGACTCATTCCGACAAGTAAGTGTCATTTTTAAGAGTCTAAAGTTTAGTATTTATCCTCGTGTAGGATTGAGGCTAAGAATTTGCTATTAACAAACTCGTGTAGATGCCTTGTGTGGGACATTTACCGGTGGGCTTCAATGTAGGTGCCTAATGTGGGACTTTGGCTGGTGGGCCTAAACGTAGGTTCTTAGTGTAGGACATTTGCTCGTGTGAAGAGCATAAATTGTTGAGTCCTTTGTGTAGGGCTATAAAGGTTGATAGTGAACCTGATTTAAAACCATTGATAGTGAAATCCGACACACTCTAAGAGAGAGTGCGGTTGTCGGGAGTGGAGTAAGTAAGTAGCCGAACCACTATACATGCTTGTGTTTGGAATTATCATTTGCGCATCTATTTAATCATGATTATTTAAGTTTGAATGCTTGATTGATTATGCATGATTAGATGAATGCCTTAGATTGATAGGTAGTATATTCCACACACAAGCTCATAACACTAGGCTAGTTGTTTTATTTGTATATCTTTAGTAGCCTTTGTGATTGAACCCTCTATTAGCTTGGAAGCCTTTAGAGTTATATGACCTTAATTGCTCTAAACTAAATGATTGTTTAAGTTAGACAATTAGGAATTTTTAAATAGGAAAATATTTGAAAAGTCCTATTCACCCCCTTCTAAGACCTTGCCTAATATTCATTCTTCAGTATTAGCGGTCTAAACCGCAATTTCAATATATATATATATGCAAGATAATTAACCATTTGCTCTAAAAGCTCGAACTGATAGAGCATGACGAATTAATCCCTTTATCTCATACCCAGGCCCCACATCTCATCAGTTTAAGAACTCGGCCTAACCCTCTCACGGACCCCAAATTACATGGGCTGCCCACCTCGAGTGTATCCCCACATCCCACGGGCTACCCCACTCAAGCCTAGTGTGAAATGCGCATTAATCACCCTTGGTAAAGAGTCTCGAATAGGAGACCTCCCTTGTGGGCCCCAAATCGCATGGGTCACCCACCCCCAGTGTGCTCCTGCATCCAATAGGCGACCCCACTCGAGCCCAGTGTGAAAATGTCCCTGCATTAATCACTCCCGGTGAGGAGTCTTGAACATGAGACCTCCCGCTCTGATACCAATTTGATTATGGACAATTAATGTCACACCTCAAAATCGAAAATCGGGCTCACAAAATTCTCGATCGACGAATCCGGTATCGACAGCTTCCGTAGTACCCCATTCTTGGCTCCCAGCGTCCATACGCCAGATTCCGATCCTGGGATCCTGTAAGGAGGATTTTTCAATATACATTTACTCATAATAAGTATAACCACAAGTTTACCCAAATCACAAAGGCAATATCATCATCACATATCCACTAATATAAACATTTAAATACAATGCTAAAAGGGGAATACATATGTCAAAATTAAAGCTCCAAAAGTCAGCTACATGCTCTAAGCTCTACGCTGCTGCAACTTAACATCACTTGCACGCATCTATCATGCATAAGCTTCTAGAAAGCTTGGAGGGTGGTGTAAGTGTGTGCACAAAGTAAGTGCCAAGTATTCAATTCAATGCCACAATCATACAATATCAGAAATACAGGTAAGATCATGAATTATACGATATGAAAGTAAACAAAAATACTGACAAGTCCATAAGTCAAACAATATCAGAATACGCAATGCGGATTGACTATGTAAATGCGAAATCATAGAGAGCTAAATATCAAATGCCGAAGATGTAATGCAATATACAATTCCTGATGAGTTCACGAATACTTTTAGTCGTATCTAGACCATATAAATGCAGAAACACGTTAACCCAAAATACCATATGCTGCAGATGTAATGTAATATGCAGTGCGAATGGAATGACCATGCTGGAGTGTGAAGTCGGGATGATAGTACATAGTATCGCAGGCTATGGGGTCCATCACAAGGGACATCTATGCAAACCAGTCCCATACCTAATTTGGATAGTCAGACTCAATGTGGTAAACTCTTGATCTCAGGTTAGTCGTACGCCCTACTGTTCATTGTAAAGGTACACGTAACAAATAATTGTGCGCCACTAACCCGAGTGGATATTGAATGAATGAATGAATGAGTATGCAATTCCTGCTTAATAAGTCCACACATCAGTACCGTACATCTCTGGGATCATCACCGGGGTCTATTACACTTTACGCCAAGTTACCGCCCCTATCCGAGCGCATAACTGGGTAAGTGGAAGAGACCTTACTATTCGCCTGCCAATATTAGGCTCGGCTGGTCGATAGCGGACCCATTCCTCAAGCTGGTCAAACTCAACCTATATATTGCCCCCTTACTTAGGCGGGTAAGGTCACACCCCTTCCCAACCGACCATAACACAGTGGGAGATGTGGCCTACTGGTATACGACCCTCATGTGCTCATATATATATCCACTCGGTCTAGACATTAGGGCATCCCCTGGTACCAAGAGGGTTTAAAGATTTTCACCTAGGGTCATTTATGGCGGCCCGATGCTAGAACCAAATATTTCTGGTGTCCCATCTTGCCATCACGATATGCCTGTGGAGGTCACGGCCCTGATGTCGCTAGGGCATATGGTGGTCATATCACAAAATAAAAGATGCATGAATCACGCAGTCCAATCATGCATCAATCTTGTGCATACCATACGCTAATGTGAAGCAACTTTATCTCTCAAGGAGTCCTATAAACAACCTGCCCAATGATATACGCAATAGTCAACTACATCTCATAATAAACATGCAGATGATGCGTATGGGCATATATCATGATGTTATGCTGTCACATACTCATAATCGATATCGACAACCGGTACTGATAATCAGCATCGATAATCGGCCTATACAATCGGCCTCGACAATCAGAATCGGCTTTGACAATGGGAATCGGCCTTGACAATCGGAATCGGCCTCGACAATTAGAATTGGTGAGAATGGGCCTAACAAGGCCTAAGGGAAGGTCACAATGTAGACATTCAACCATCACTGTCCATCAATGTAGACATTCAACCAACATTGCTCCAAGGAGTGTCCCACATAGGGTTGAACATACGGAGGGCCCATGGCCTCACATAAGGGCCTAATATACATTATCATGGGGTCTCACTCAAGGCCCCCAAATACGTCAAATGGGCTGTATCAAATGGGCCAAATCATATGAGCTAAGTCAAATGGGCCGTATCAAATGGGCCGAATCAAATGGGCTGAATCATATGGGCCGAATCAAATGGGCCGTAACAAATGGGCCGAATCATATGGGCCAAGTCAAATAGGCTGTATCAAATGGGCCGAATCAAATGGGCCAAGTCGAATGGGCCCAAACCAACTACACCATTCATCTATAGTTAGAGATCATTTTAGAGCATTATCACAAAATGAATCATATCCCAAGGATCATCTGGACCATACCACAAATGACAGTGGTGATAATGATTTCCACTATTGAATTCCAATGGGCCCCACCATAGTATTTATTTTCCATCCAATCTATTTATAAGGTCACAAGGACTTGAACAGCGAGGGAAAAACAAATATTATATTGATTCAAAACTCTTGTAATCCCATAAGAGATTTCAATGGTAGATGTTTAACTCCACTGTTCGCTGTAGTGTTGTCCACCTGATAACAGGATCTGTCTTATTTTGTCTCAAACTCGAGATGGGTCGCCAAAAGGATGAACGGTGTGAATGAAATGCATCTATAAGGTGGGTCTCACCTGTCCAGCATGCTGGACAACGTGGCAAAACCCATACATCACGGTGGCCCCACATAAATAGATGGACGGTAGGGATACAACACATGCATCATGGGGGGAGGGGGGTCCATGACCGTGTCCATTGGATGGACGATCTAGATAACATATCTGCTGCACTGTCCAGTTCCGTCCAGTAACTGGACGGTGCAGATAACATATTAAAGGTAGCTCCCATGTAGGAGTGGCCCACCATAGCATTTATTTTATAATATAATACATTATATAATATATATCTTATATATTATATATATGTGTGTGTGTGTGTGTGTGTGTGTGTGTGTGTGTGTGTGGGAGGGTGTGAGAGGTGCTAGCGTCTAGGCTCTCTAGACGCTGGATGAATGGTTGGATGGTTGGTGCTTGCACCATTATGGGCCCATCTCCACATGTGTAGTACGTGTGGAGTGGTCCCCACTCCCTGCTGACGTCAATATAGAGACATACATCATGGTGGGGTCCACACGTGTGGCCCACATCATCTCCGGATCAAACTGATACTTGTGTTTTCCTTCATTCGGGCCTGTCCAAACGGACTGCCATGTGGGCCACTCGGTGGACGACATGGATAAAGTACATACTTAATGGTGGACCACACACACACACACACCCTCATCCATAAGAGAGAGAGAGAGAGAGAGAGAGAGAGAGAGAGATGAGAAGGGGAGGGACCCCACCACTATCGGGCCCTCTTTAATACAATGCATACATCAAGTGGGTCCCACAATGAGTGGGCCCTTAGAAATCTAAATCAATGGTGGATCACCCCACATTTAGTTGGACGCCTATGCTCCTTGCCCTTAATTTTGATGGAGGTTGATGAAGGATGAATGGTTGAGATGGGAGATGAGAGGGTGGGAAAGTGGGCCACACTTATTGTTTTGGGAAGGCTTGGAGATCTTGGACATTTAGGTGTTTCTCTTCGGGTTGGAGAGTGAAGATAGAGAGAGAGAGAGAGAGAGAGAGAGAAATGATGGATGAAAAGGGATGGATGGAATGGTTTTTGTAAGGGATGAGAATGGGAAAGCATGGGTTGGGTTGAAATTTGTGTAAAGGAGGTATGGGTGGGGGAGAGAGAGAGTTGACTTGTGAGGGGTGAGGTGGCATGGGGTATGGGTGATGTACTTGAGATAGGGTGTGTACTTGATTGATTGATTGATGGACATGTTGTAGAGATTCTCTCAAAATTTACAACACGCGGCGTTTCTTCGGAATGAACATAGGCCCACATCTTCTGGCCCGAGTATCGTGTCGGCGTGCGAGATGTGGCGTCGGAACCGTGGTTGCAAGGATACAAGTCTTGAGTCGAGTCGACTCCGATATGCAGGACTCGGCTTAAGATCGCGCGTAAACATCGGATACAGGTTGAGGGTTGCTGGAATTTGACGGGGAGGACCGCAGAAGCCTACGGAGCGGTATGGGCCAGGATACGGGTCTCACAATTAACCACTTGCTCTAAAAGTTCGAGCTTTTAGAGTAAGTGGTTAATTTTCCTACATCAAATTGGTGTGTGTATATATATATATATATATATATATATATGGATAAACACACACACAAATCATATAATTATAATTTAATAGTTTACACTAATAAATTGATTAGTATTAATTGCAAAATCTTGTAAATTGATGCATTCATATACCCATGGATGCATATGTGCTTAGATGAATGCATTTGCATGTGGATGCACATGTATGCACAGGCACCAAACTATTGGGTCATTACATTCAGACTCCCTTATGGGAATCTCATCCTTAAGATTCGAACTCACCCTCAACCTAGCTTTTGCTGCACACCTTATTGTGCCTTAGCATATTCTACTCAAAAGAGTACAAGCAACAACAACAACAACAACACAAAGAAAAATAAATAATTAAGCAATATCACCACAAAGAATGACAAACACTAAAAATGAAAGCAAATATGAACTCTATCACAAATGTGCCTACAAGTGTGCAAACAAAGCATAACATCAGATTCTCTACAATCCACACCTAAGCTCAAGT
The DNA here is from genome assembly GCF_029962835.1 of Magnolia sinica. Lineage (NCBI taxonomy): Eukaryota > Viridiplantae > Streptophyta > Magnoliopsida > Magnoliales > Magnoliaceae > Magnolia > Magnolia sinica. The sequence continues at coordinate 93,209,977 of NC_080576.1, forward strand.
ACAAACTCTACTTAACTCCACTCACTTAAACTCTAGCTAAGCACACTGACCAAAGTTAACCTCGGGTTCTCTACTACTCACACAACCACCTAAGGTCATCCACTCCTTAAGCTCTAATACCAATCTGTCATGCCCCAAATTTTGGTGCCCGAGTTGGCCAGACCAGACTCTAAATCCCAAGTTGTGATTAAATTTTTAAATATTTTCACCCATAAATTTAATAAAAACTACATCACAATAAATCAAACATTCATCTAATGCAATGTTTATACTCACTTTTGAGTTTTTCACTAAACATTTTTTTTCTAACAAAAATAGAAAAGATCATTACAACTAGACAGGCGACGCTTAGATTATCGCTCCACTTTGTCCCTGACTAATCTCTAATCCCATGAGCATAACACGTCATGGGATCATATCCAACCAAAATCTGAAATTTCTAGAGTTATATTAAATGTATAAATAATAAAAATACTTTGTTTAAAGTTTAAATTATGAATCAAAATACCAAATCTTAAAGATGACATGAATACGATACTAGAATCGTAAAGATGCTTTGAATGCCAAACTTTTCATGAATTACATAAACAATAAAATTAAATAACCATAATCTCTTACAACACTGTATCCAAGTGGATGACCACGTTACATTAATGCCCACGCACTGATACCTCGTAGTGAGGGTCCCATTTATACGTTAACTGGTCAAACTACTATTCCAGTTGTACCTCTGAAATTATTCATTCACACAATTGTACTCATATGTTGTATATAAAGGAAACTTTAAAGGATCTAGTGGGTTCTAGAGTTTTTCACCCAAGGGATACGATCGCCCTACTTGCTGACTGTAAGGTCTTCCACCCAAGGAAAACAATCGTCCTACTTATTGGATTTATGATATTTCATATAAGGGACACAATCGCTGTATTTGCTTATGCCTTTTAGGGACATTCTCAGGGTAGCGCATCCGCATTTCAACCACTATTCTTAATTCAAAATAAATATTTACAATATATAAAGTAACCACCATCCATTTAAATTAAAATTATTAAATATACAACTTACTACAAGTTAGTTACAAACTATATAGCATTACATCACATATTTTTCGTTATTAACAAATTATGCATAGAAGTCATTGTAAGATTCGATAACTATTAAATCAACAATTATTATAATTAAATAATTAAAATTTCAATTTCTAAAAGTTATTACAACATGTTACTTGAGATTTACTATAACATATAATGGTATGTAGAAAAAGTGGATCGCCACACAAATCTCTTAATAGACAAAGTAAAAATCTCAAAATTCTCAAATTTAAAATAATTAATTTACAGTCATAGAGATTTTCTAATTTTTATAAAAATTATAAAAGAGAATCTAGAAAATTTTAAGATTACATTACAATGTAGTTTTAATCACATTGGATTATCGGGTATGGTTTTGGGTAAAGTTATCGATTCAAATCATCAGATTTCTTTGTGATTTATTTTCCAATCCAAATTATTTATTTATTTTTAAAGTATTTTAAACCTAAGAATTTAAAAGATATTAATTTAATCAAAATTCATACATTATTAATTAATAGTAATTTATTTCTTATATTTAAAGTCAAAAAAAAATAATGAGAATTAATTATTAACTTCACAATAGAGATACTTTCAAGTTTTAAGAGAAATTCATAATTTATTTATTTTTTAATAAAATCAAAAATTAATTTTTAATATAACTTAATAATAATTATTTTTTTAAAAATTAAATGTTATTTTATTTAAATTAAAATTAATTTTTTTTATAAAATTATAAATAAACAAAGCATAGGAATCCTAAACGCAACTCATGTTAAATCCCGAGTCCCTACAAATTAATGTATGATTTATATTTAACATTTTTAATTTAATTAATTTAGTAATATATGAATAAAATCTTATTATTTTACAATAATTTTCTACTTCATTTTAATAGATTGTAAGAAAGATCTATTACAAACATATTAATTGGATTCTCTCTCTCTCTCTCTCTCTCTCTCTCTCTCTCAATCTCCGAGAGTTGAATTTCTATTTTATTAAATTTCAACCTATTAAGGTTAGGTTACTACATAGATAAAAAATTTATATTAATAACTAATTTCTAATATCTAAAATCTATTTTATCAAATATCAAAATTTGTATTAATTATTATTTATTTTGTTTATTAAGAATTAAATTCAAAATTTAAATTTACATAATTAAAATTATTTCTATAAATCCTAAAATTCATAACCTAATTAAATTACTAATGAACAACTAAGTTAAGCAATGTTAATTTAAATCTAAATTTAGATTATTTAATTATATATCAATATTCCGAAACTAAAATTTTACCCAATTTATGTTCAGTTCGAATAAGTTATATTAAATTATTAATTTGGACATTAGTTATTTTTGAAATTTATCTCATTCATTATTTTAATTAGTATGAATTACTTTGGTGTATTATCTCTAATTAGTCTCAAATAAAAATTTTTGAAATTAATAACTTGAGTCAGCTTATATATTTACATCCAAGGAATTAATTTAAAATATAACTTGGATTCAAAATAATTTCGAATTTAATTCCAACATAATTCAAATACTTTAAAATTATTTTGTATTAAATTCAGTAATTTAGAATTTAATTTATATTTTTTACTTTAATCTTATTGAACATTTTTTCTCTAAATATTCCAACAATAAAAATATCAATAAAACACAATAATTTCCTACAAATTTCAATTTTAAATCAACTAACTATAATGATAAAAAAAGATTTAATAACAGCAATTATAAAAATTCCAGATTAGGGATGGGCCACCCACTTGGTCAAGAATTTCTGGACTAGATCATATGCAACATGAACTCACAGCCTGAATTCAACGTTCACCGTGGCTACTCAACAAAACTCCCCTTCTCTCTCATTCACTCTCTCTCCATAAAAATCTCTCTTGATGAACCATCAAGTATGCTAGATGTTTTTTTTTATTTTATTTTATACGCTAGCCGATGTTGCCGAATGGTTTGGTCAGTTGATGGTGGGTTGGACATTTTGAATGATATCGATAATGGACAGATCGATTTAAGATGGATGAACTCATTTAATATCTTGAATGGACAACTAACGATTTAGGTTGGTAAATCACAGTGTAATTCCATGTAACTTTTTTTCTTTAAGAAAGCATTATAATAAAATAAAGAATAAGTTAAAGACGTGTAATAGTGTGCCCGAGTTTCTTTGAAATAGAGGTGGTGTGGTTTTGGCATCTGCCACATGGGCGAGGTGTTGGTGTTTAGGTGGATGTACACTAGAGATCGAATACATGATGAGATGGTTTACCTAATGCATGGTTTGGATTAAATTGTGGCTTAGTGAAGAGGGATGTTTTGAAATGGACAGCTTAAGATTCCACCATTATTTCTAAAAAAAGAAAGAAAGAAAATAAAGTCAGAACTAATCTTCATGGAAATTTTCAAAGTGCAAAAGTCGAAACTAATCTTCATGCATAGTTGAATTCTGCTAAGTAGAGACCATACATTCGTACGAGCAAAGTGGGTGCCTAAAACGTTCCGTCTTTGTAACTATGGTCCTTACATTGAATCTCTGAATGCAAATCAAAAAGTCATTTTAGGGTGAAGTATCTTTGGATCCTTTGTTCACAGCCCTAAGTGTAGGGTCGCAATGTAGTAATAATGTCAGTAAGATCGAAGTCAAATCCATAGCGATTGAACTTTATACATGATCTGAAAGTAACTAGAACTAGAACTAGAAGAAGATGTAATCTAAACTAGGAAAATTAAAAGAGTAATGGTGAATAGATTAATTAAAAACTAATAAATTTAAAGGTGGTAACTAAGGTGCCAAGGATCCACTTGTAGCAATTAGGAAGCTACCTTACATAATTTAAGGACACAACTGGAATCAGAGTCCTATCTTATCCAGTTGGTAAGAGGAGATTTGTTAGATCTTTAAACTTCTTATAGACCTAATCATCAATAGATAAGAGTGGTGAAGATTTGGAAGTGTGAGACTCGTATCCTAGCCTGTACCATTCCATAGGCTCCTGCGGTCCTCCCGGTCGAATTCCGGCGACCTGCGATGCGTAGATAGCATTTGCATGTGACCTTGAGTGTCATCCTGTAATTTCGAGTCGGCTTGACCTAAGACCTATGTCATTGCGACCGCATCGTCGCTGTGGTTCCAACGCCGCTTCTCGTATGACAATCCGAGATGTACATCAAAAGATGTAGGTCGTGCTTTATTTGAACCTTAATCGCATTTGTGGGACCCACCTATGGCATGGCACGCCACCCAATGCATGCATGACGTCATCATCTTCATAATTTCCTACCCACCTATGGCTAGTCTAGATCCCTAGCCACCTATAGCTAGTCTAGACCCCTAACCCCCCTCCCTTACATTCGTTATGGCATGCATTTATTACTCACTCTCTCTCTCTCTCTTATCTCTCACCCTCCCTCTTTCTTTCTTATTTCCTAGCAAGAGAGAGAGAGAGAGAGCTCCCAACGTCCATTAGAGCTCTCCATTTCCAACCCTTTTGCAAGCTCTCCACCCCTAAATACAACCCTCTAAAATCAATCTCAACCATTGAATTTTGTTCCTTTGGAGCCTTAGATCACATTACTGGAAGAAGGAGTCCAAGATCTAAGGTGGGTGCTTCTTTCTCTCTCTCTCTCTTTCATTATTTTGGTGTGATAATGTGGCCCTATGGCTCATCCGGATGTACCCCACCTTGATGTATGTGATGTCTAAGTCGTCCATCAAATGGACCCCGTGGCCGTTCAAGCCATGTGGGCCCCACTTAACGGTGATGGGAAAACACAATATAAGTTGACTCAAATCAAGTGGACCACGTCCACATGGTCCCCACACATGGGACCCACCTTGAGTAATATGTGTGGTAGGTCCGTCCAGCATCCCTGGATGCTGGACGTCTTTCTCTGGAGTGTAAAAAAAAAAAAAAAAAGAAGGGAAGAGCTTTGGAGTAGGCTACTCATGTAGGCCCTATCTTAATGTAAAAATCAAATCCACACCGTCCATTTCATTTCTCAGCCCAATTTAGGCGTTGAGCCGAAGAATGAACCCAATATGATTTTTTTGGCAGGCCCTGGCATGGGAAACATCATTTTTCACCTTTAAAATCCATTAGGACCCACCTTGATGTCTCTACGCGTCAAAAATATTCTGTATATTGGACTCGTTTGATTTATCTTGGGCCATAGAATTTAATGGATGGATTGGATTCTCAATACGCAGGCCCCACATATGAAAAACATTGAAAAATAAAAAAAAATATATGTAAGGCACGCTGCTGCAGCAGGCGCTGCTGCTGTCAGCAGCGTGCGCAGGCACTGCTGGCAGTCGAAAGAACGGACGGACGGACGGACGGCAAGATGGGACCCCACCATGAGGTGTTTTGGAAATCCACACCATGCATTTGGTAGACCCACTTGGGGCAGTGGGCCACCCCAAAAATCAGCTTCATCCGAAACTCAGGTGGCCCACACAGTAGGAAACAGTGGTGATGACGTCTGCCATTGAAATCCTTTTTGGTGTCCCAGCAGCCTTGGACCATTATGAAATTTATTTTCCTCTTCATCCAGGGTCTGCATGACCTTAGCAACGGTTTGGATTGCTGATGAACATCATGGTGGCCCCACATGGGACCCACTTCTTGGTGACATCATGCACACCAGCTCTGTGATGCTGGGTTGCTGCCCAGCACTTCAACAGGCGGACGGCGTGGATCATACCACGTACATCACTGTGGTCCACCATAGCATTTATTTGCCATCCAATTTGATCATACATCACTGTAGCTGCTATGAGACGTCAACTCTGTGGACCCCACTATGAGTTGTGTCCCTACTTCCATTAAATGGTGGAAATCCACCTGGGACTGTGACGGCTAGTGGACCCCACCAATGACGTATGTGTTTATTCTCACCACTGTGATGATTGCGTGGAGCCCACTGTGATGTGTGCGTGTGTGTGTGTGTATATATATATATATATATATATATATATATATATATATATATTATATCATATATAACATGTATATAGATTTATATATCATATTATATAATATATACATGATGGTGGGCCTTCATGGGACCCACCATAATGCATGTGTTGCATCCTAGCTGTCCATCCATCTTGAAAGCTCATTTCACGGCGTGAGCTAAATAATGAGTCAGATCCATAGCTCATGTGGACCCCGCCCTTGATGCATGTGTTGCATCCAAACCGTCCAACCATTTAGCAAGCTTGTATTAACAGGCTTGAGACAAATAAATAAATAAATAAAAATAAATAAATAAGTCAGATCTAAAGTTTAAGAGGACCCCACCATTCAAGGTAGGGAACAATGACTCCCACCGTTCAAAAATTTCTAAGGGGCCATGGGAGTTTCCTATTAAGCTGATATTTGTTCCACTTCATCTATCATTACGTTAATTTATGAACATGTTGGATGGGAAACGTATGTTATGGTGGACATTAGGAACTTAAATGGCGGAAATCATTATCACCACTTCTATTTGGTGTGGCCCATTTGATGTACGTACGGCCATGTGAGGGGACCCATCTTCATTTATTGTGGCCCGTCCAGTGGGGCCCACCTTAATGTATAGGAGGCCCATGTTATGAGGCCCACTTTGATGTATTTTGTAACCCATTTGTTGAGCCCACTTTGATGTATTTTGTGCTCCATTCGAGGTGCCCATCTTGATGCATGCACTCCTTATTCACATCGTCCAGCAAGTACTAGATGGTGGGGCCCTCCTTACTATATGATATTATGTGTTGAATAAGCGTACCGTCCATATGCAGTGTGGGCCAGCATGATGTATTTATTTACCCTCACCACCCAATCTCTGGCCGTGGGATGTGGAACCCGTGTGACATATGTATTTCGTTCCATGCAATCCATCTGTGTGAGGCCCCCCCTTGATGCATCCGTTGTACACATGGATTCCACATGATATATATGTTTTTATATCCATACTGTCCAACTATTTGGATGGGATGCACCATGATGTATTTTTATCCAAGCCATCCAGGGCAGGCACCCCATTATGATATATATCAAGGCCCATGGGTTGAGGCCCATTGAGATGTATTCAAAGTCCCTTTGGTAAGGCCCCTTGTAATGTATTTGGAACCCGTGAGCAGAGCCCACCTCTTATGTTCCACCCTAACCGTCCAGGTCATATAGGGCCAGCCTCGATGTATGTTTTATTCACACCGTTCGTGGGATGTGTGACCCACTAGATGTATGCATTCTATATCCACACTAACCATCTGGTGGAGCTCATCTGCTGCATGTGCCGGCTCTACCTATTATGCATTTGTGCAGCCCATTGATGTAACCCACTTGATGTGCATGAGCCCCATTAGTGCGACTCATTGATGCGGCCCACTTGTTGGATTGACGCCCATTGATGCAGCCCAATGTATCGACCCACCATGATGCGTAGGCCCACGCACTGCATGTGTAAGGCCCACCAGTGATGACTATTTGAGGCCACCTATTGGATATTTGGGCCCACCTTATGTTTGACTCTACATAGGCCACTACTTGGGAGCAATGTTGGTTAAATGTCCATATTAATGGGCAATGACGGTTAGATGTCCTCATTGTAACCTTCCCTTAGGTCTTGTTAGGCCCATTCTCTTCATGGGTTAACTCAAATAAGTGGGCCTCATTCGCTATAGACAGATGGTTCTGTGCTATCGGATTGATATAACCACGGCCGAGAGCCGATCCTTGCATTATTGTTGATTAGTTGTCCATTTATGGACCCCGCTTTATTTATACATGTTGATTATCGGTACCGATTATCGAGTGCCAATTCCGAGTATTGAGGCCGAATATCGAGGTCGATTGTTGAGGCCCAATGAAATGTATATGCGGCCCGTATCTGAGGACCGTTGTGATGTGAATTCAGGCCGTGTTTAAGGCCTAATATGATGTATATGAGGCCTATGCGATGAGGCCCATTGGGATGCATTTGAGGACCAGGCTATGGAGCCCATTATGATGTATGTTAGGCCCATGATAAAAGCCCATCGTGATGTATTTATGGCCCATTCGATGTATTCAGGACCCATGTGTAGGGCCCACATGTCATGTATTTGAGGCCCATAAGCAGGGCCCGCCCGTTGTGTATATTTGTCCCTTGAGTAAGGCCCACTGTGTGGTATATCAGGCCTTTGTTTGGGGCTGTGGGCCCATTATATGTTTGGCTCTATGTGGGCCATTCCTTAGGGGCAATGTTGGTTAAATATCCACATTGTCGAGGTTGATTGTCGATGCGATTGTTGATACTGGTTATGAGTATGTGACAGCATAGCATCATGATACATGCCCATACGCATCATCTGCATGTTTGTTATGAGATGTGGTTGATCATTTCATATGTCATTGAGCATGTTGTTATGAGACTCCCTGATAGGCGGAGGTTATCTCACATGAGCACGCGGTATGCACAGGATTGATGCATGACTGGATTGTATGACTCATGCATCTTGCATTATGATTACTGTACGCCCTAGCGACATCAGGGCCGTAGCCTCCACATGCATATCGTGGATGGCCAAATGGGATACCAAAAATGTTTGGTTCTAACATACGGGAGCCATAGATGTCCCTGGGTGAAAATCCCTAAACCTCCGCGGCCAGGAGACGCCCCAACGTTGAGACTGAGTGGATACATGAGCGCCCGAGTGCCGATTACCAGGAGGCCGCGTCTCCCACTGTGTCGTGGTCGGTTGGGAGGGGGTGTGGCCTTACCCGCCCGAGGGTAGGGGGCAATACTAGGCTGAGTTTGACCAGCTCGTGAATGGGTCCGCTATCGACGTGCCGGATAGGTATTGGCAGACTATTGGCCAGGCGGATAGTGAGGTTTCTTACGCTCACTTAGACTGTGCGGCTAGGAGAGCGACAGTGCCATTTGGAGTGTACTAAACCCCGGTGATGATCCTAGAGAGGAACTGTACTGATATGTGGACTTATTGAGTAGGAGTTGCATACTCATGCATTCATTTCATTCACCATCCACTCGGGCTGGTGGTGCATAACTAATTGCTGTGTTCCTTCGCATGGCCAGGATTTCGGTTGGGCGCGCGACTAACTTGAGATCAGGAGTTTACCACATTGAGTCTGACTATCCAAATTTAGGTATGGGACTGGTTTGGATAGAAGTCCCCTGTGATGGACCCCATAGCCTGCGATACTACGTACTACCAACCCGACTTCACTCCAGCTTGGTCATTTCATTCGCACCACATATTACATTGCATCTATAGTACTTAACATTTTGGATTATCGTGTTTCTGCATTTATGTGGTCTCGGTACAGCTGACGCTATTCGTGAACTCATCAGGAATTACATATTGCATCGCATCCTCGACATCTGACATTTAACTCTTTATGACTCCTTATTTGCATAGTTGTCTGATATTGCGTATTCTGATATTAATTGACTCATGGACTTGTTTGTATTTTTGCTTACTCTGTTATCATATGATTTATGATCTTGTCAGTATTTCTGATATTGTATGACTCATGAACTTGTCAGTATTTTTGCTTACTCTGTTATTGTATGATTCATGATCTTGCCAATATTTCTGACATTGTATGATTATGGCATTGCATTGAATACTTAGCACTTATCTTGTGCACACACTTACACCACCCTCTAAGCTTTTTATAAGCTTATGCACGATAGATGCGTGCAGGAGATGTTAGGCTGCAGCATTGTTGAGCTTGGAGCGTGCAGCGGTCTTCGGGAGCTTGATTTTTTATATATGTATTTCCTGTTCAGCATTATATTCAAATGATTATATTAGTGGATATGTGATGATGATGTTGTCTTTATGATTTGGGTATACTTGTGGTTATGCTTATTACGAGATAAATGTACATTGGCAAAAAATAAAATAAAATTCTCCTTGTAGGATCCCAGGATCGGAATCTGGCGTATGAACGCTAGGATCCGAGAATGGGGTACTACGGAGGCTGTCGGCACCAGATTCGACAATCGGGATTCTTGTGAATCCGATTTCTGAGTTTGGGGCGTGACAGGAAGTGATTTCGTCCCCGAACCATGCCCAGGAGACTATGGCAAACAACAAGAATTTACTAATCCACAACCAGTCTAAGAGAATTATAAACGTCAGGAAGGATTCCATTATCCAACCATGCCTAGGGGACGATGATGAACAACAGGGTTCCCAAGTTCAAAATCTCTATAATGAAAAGAACATACTCAAAGCTATCGCAGATCTATTGTAACTCAAAGCTATCGCAGATTTATTGTAATTTAAGTCACAAAAACTAAAAGTATTCCTTATAATCAAACTAAAATCCAAAAGAGTTCAATTAAACATGAATCAAAATGAAGCAAATATCCCAATCATGCTACAATCTTCACCTCTTAGCCCTAGCTAAGAGGTTTAGCTCATCATAGACATGATGATCTAAATCTCATAAAAACATTAAAGGAAAAGAAGATAACTAAGAAGAAGAAGAGAAACTCTTGTTATTCCGTCCACTCTCTCTCTTGCTCCACGTCTCCAGATCCACGCCTCCATGGCTGCTCACGATCTTGGGATGGTCTTCTCTCCACTCTTTCTCTCTTCTTATAGGCATTGAAAGGTCAGCTGGAGAGAGTCGGTGGTGTGTGTAAACTTTACGCAGCAATAAGTTTAGAAAACTCCTTACATAACAACCAGTTTTAGCTCAAACGGAGATCCCGTTGCGAAATCTAATCTGGTCAAGCTTCTTGGCCTTGGTCGGTTGTCCCATGGGAGGAGTTTGGACGGTCAGGATCATTGGTCCGATCTTGATCACAGTTGCAGAACGGCTTGGAACGGCCAGGTTTTATGGACGCGCGACCTGTTACGGAAATCAGCTTGCACTAATGCTTGGTGGGGCCATGATTGATGACCTTCTTAGAAATCCACTCCATTCATCATCTTTGCAAGGTTATACCCAATTATGGATCAAATATGGATCAAATCTGAGTCTTAGATGGCCACAACACATTTGACAATCGGACCATACTAATGCTCTAACGTGCCTGTTGAGGCAATGTAACATTGATACATATTGGTCATGACATCAGCTAGGGTCCACTATGATGTTTGATGAGCAATCCACTCCATTCATCGTATTTGTCCCACTATGTTAGGACACGGGGTAAAAGATTAGAAAGTTTCGTAAATCAGGTGGGCTGCACTTTCTAAATAAGTGGAAATTGGCACTCACCATTAAATCTTATTGTTGAAAAGTGCCAAGCATGGTTCTAGCTTTATTTACAGAATTGCCCTCAATTCCTCAATCACCTTCCGATATCAGTTATGTTAGAGTACACCGTCCAAATGCCCTGAAATTTAGCGAATATCCACCGTTTTTCATGCTCTTTCCATCGGTCCAGTTTGGGTATCGATCTCCCAAGGATGTCCAAGATATTCTTTTAAATGGCTAACAAACTTCGTGCTTTAGGATTGAGGTTACACATGTCTGGTTGAAACATTACCCGGTGGTTTAGACATATAACCTAAGATATTCAAAATGACTGGATTATCCTAATATTCTGATGGCCCATTTGGGAGATCCACATACGATGGAGGGTCAGATGACATGCTAAAAATAGGAAGACTTGATGGTTGGTATTCTAGTCATGTATCTGGGTGATTGTACTGTCAGTTTTGTAAACGGACGAATACAATGTGGTTTTCTGGAGTGATTAGGGGTAAGGCATGTATATTATAGCGTCCATAGTAGTGTTCTGAAGACACCCACATCGTCCAATCATTTTCTAATCTAACTATAGGGGTTGATTCCAAAATTTAGGCATATCCAGAGATCAAGTGGGCCCCAAATCAGTGATTTAGTGGCTGATCTTTCCGTTGGGTCAATTCCACAAGGATCATCCAATGGCTGAAATTTAACATGTACGGTTAATTTACGATCCTCAGGCCAGATATAAAGTTTTGAGCCGAACGGATGGTGGAAATCCTGTGATCTTGCATTCTGGATGATTTTCAGGCCTCTTTAACATGAATTGCTTGATTTTCTCGGATCTTTAGCATGTAAATTCTTCGATCTTGGTCCTCTAAGCTCCATCCATTTTTTCTCCCTGATACATATGCCTAATTAGTTGATTGTGATAAATTGTGCGATGATTGAATAATGCACTTGCACGTCTATTTGTTTGCCCATATTAGCTAGAATATCCTGAAACACTGTTGATTTGGTTGCCTATTATCGAATAGAATTGTTTATGGCATGCTGTAAAATTTTAATCTATTGGTAATTTGGTTGGCCAACAAACAAAAAAAATTCAGAAGGGCAACCCTACTGAATCGGCTGCCTTGGGCCAATTCGACCGATTCAAGCCAAAGAAAGACAACCGACAGTAGTTGAACTACACGGGATGCTTGCACCCAGTACTAGTTGCGCCGTAGTTTACCTAAGTCAACTGAATTAGTCCATTAGTTGGCCAACCATGGGTGTTCACCATGTATGATCATGCCTGTTTGAACCTGAGACCCCCCACGCCCCTGAAACACCCACTTACAACTGCTATGATACAATTCACAAGTCTTGTGAGCTAGGCATGGTGGTATGGGACACTATACTCGAGCTGTCGGCCTATGTTGGGGTGACGAGCCTCCCTTTAGTGACCACGAATAATCTAGTTTATAAACCTGACTTTCGTATGAGTGTAGCTGGGAGTGATGAACCCAGATGGATTAATGATTGCAGGCACAAGGCCATTGCGGCAGCTCAGGGCCTCACGATTGGATTAGGGTCTTGATTTTGAGGGAGTGCCTCAGTTTCTCCAATCTTACTGGATGAATAGACATAACTAAATACTCGGCTAATATTATCATTGTCGCATTGCATTAGTTTGGTTGGCGACTCGATAATTGAGGTTGCATTGAAGGAGTGTTGGTCATATGCAAACATGTAAATGGAGTCACTTTGAGGGATTGTTGGATGGTGAGGGCTGCATCATCTCATACAACATACATGTGCATTAATAAGAGTATTTAAGAACTGGGTGTTAAGTTGCTTTATCATTACTTGTGCTAATGGAATCGATAACATGTATAACTTGATGTTAATGAAACCACTGAGTTGATATCACTCACTCCCACTCTAGGACAATGTTTTAAAATACTAACCAGACCTTGTCTTAGATGCAAGTATCATAGAGTCCAACGCACTGGATGAGGCGTCTATAGACTTGGAGGAGGGGCTCTCGTATTTCCAGCTCATGGGTAGGCCATTGTAGTTGCCCTGGGGCCAGTGAGGGGATCGTGGGGCAGGGCTATTTTGTACATCTTTTGGACTATATGTATTTTGCCAGGACGTGGTCCCGTACACTATGCATATGCACATCATTTTGTTAGCCATGCTCTAATTTAGTTAGTTGATTTCAGTTTACATCACATTATCCATTTAATTTTTCAAACACTCATATACCAATCAAATGAAACCCAAATTAGTTAAATTTGCAAAGCATAAGTGGCACCCAGAAATTCGGGAGTCGGGCATTACTCGACTGTCGAAATTCAGGGCATTACAGTGGGACACACAATGGATGGGCTGGATTTGTCAACCACAAGTCAATGGGCCCAATAAATGATTATGAATGTTTTAATGGGAGGGTAACCCCTCTCAACCGTTGTATGTGGTGTGGCCCACCCAAGTCATGGATTGACTTGATTTTTGAGCCCATGGCCCACCACAAAATGGTGCATTTGACTGATGGGGTAGATGTTTGACAGATATTACAGTGGGGCCCACATAGCTGACCTCATAGTACCATCCCCCCCCCCCCCCAACACACACACACACACACACTCGTATATATGAGATTAAAAGAGAGAAAAAAATAAGGAACTAGCTTGCATATACAAAGTATGCAAATGCATGATTTATCTTAATCTAAATATCTTGTCTTGGTATGTCCAAAGCATCAGTTAGACTAATTTTCATGAGTTTTCAAGGAACTTATAGCCATTTAGGCATTTCGCATAGCTAACCGTGCATTAAGAAACCAACCCACATGTATGAAAGTTATTTAATGTTAGGATATTGCCTAGCACATGTGCATGCACTGGTGTATATATTAATAAATATTTAAAACTATGTTCATGCTCCAATCATGTAATAATGGCAAAATAAAGATGGTCATTGATATGCATGCCAGGTTATTCCAAGGGTCTTTAATTACAAATCATTCACGTATATATAGTGAAATGCTTGCCTGCACAATAATTCTCATTGGAACTCTGGTGAACTTTTTGAGAACTCATCTCACATAATATGAGCCCAAAATCTGAACAGTCCATGTGATCCAACAACTCATGAAACCCTAGGGCCCAACATTTATCTTAATCCAAAACTTTGGTGGGCTATGGCAAAAGCAAACTTCCTTGATTTGCTTCTCTTTGCTATGGCTCACCAGAGGTTTGGATCAGGTTGAAAGTTGGGCGCTAGGAGTTTCATGGGCTGCCATATTACACTGATCGTTCGGATTTTGGGCCCATGATACGTGTGCAAAGATGTGTAGGTGCTCAGGTTCGTAGCTGAGCATGAATCTATGTAGTGGGCCCCATCATGATCCATGATGGGCATCCACCTCATCAATCAAATGCACCTTTCCATGGTGGGACATGGGAAAAAAATCAGGTCAATCCATAACTTAGGTGGACCACACCATAGACAATAGTTGAGTGTATACCCACCCATCGAAATCTCCATGATCGTTTGTAGGGCTCGCTACATATATGTGGTTCAGACATCCAACCCATCCATTATGTGTGTCCAATTTGGATGAGGGGTCACGACAAGTTTCAATTGTATCCAAAACTTAGGTGGGCCTTACCAGGCACTTTTAAATGTTTTAGGCATGATTTCAGACGGTGCAGCTCACTTTAGCTTTGAATTTGATTGATTTTTAGGATATTCCATAACCTAGAGGGAGCTCACTAGATGCACGGTGTAGATATTTGACATAGATCATGGTGTTATAAATATATCTATGCCAAAATCGTGAATTTACGACAGACCAGATCCATCGCAAAATGAAATTAACGACGGACATGGTCTGTTGCTGTTTGCTGTCACAAAAATTAGACGGATGGGATCTGTTGCAAATAAAAGTAAAAAATCCATCACTGAACTACATACAAACCAAAGTTATTATAAAATTTAGTGATAGATACGGTCCGTCGCTGATCTTAGGAGAAGCGACAGACCTCAAATCCGTCATTGATTTTCAACTTGTGCAGAAATTAGCGACGGATTTGGTCCGTTGCTAAAATTTCTGCAAATAAATGGGAAGGTTAGGTTTGTTTTTTTTTTTATTTTTTTATTTTCTAGAATTTGTTATACCCTATAGTCACGTTTAAAAAATCATACGATTGTTTAATAAGATCCCATTAACAAAATTGAAAAGATTGACCTAAATATAAAATTGGACTGAATATCATTTTGGTGTGTTTGGATGCTTAGTTGGCCTGAATAGCAAACTGAACTAAATATATAGTAAATAGGAAAAATTGAAGTGTGGTAGCATTTTTTTCTTCTAAGAAACAGGGCATGCCCCGATGTATTACTAACAGGAATAGGGGATGTACAAACGAACTCAACCAAAGGGCACCATGCAAAAAAAGCCAAAGAAGAAAGCCTACATGAAACAAACAACCAAAATGGGGGAACCTAGCCCCAGAGAAGCCCCAACATCACAAACCAGCTCAAAGGCCCCCCTCCCCCCAAATCCGAACCACCAAGATTAATTCGTCCTAGGCGAAACCCTTAACGTTCCTAGGCTCACCTTATTAAGAAAGAAGCAACCTCCGATGTTCGGCGGAAAGTCTTGAAAGCAAGTGCAGAGGTAAGAGGAGTTACATTGACTGCCTAACCGCGCCATCGCATCTGCCGCCACATTACCTTCCCTATAGATGTGGAGGAACTGGAACTGCCCCCTGAGGTTAAGCTGATTGATCCTGGCATACTAGTAGTCCCACTTCCAATTGGGAGAGGCAGAACCCAACAAGATCCTAACCGCAAGCTGGGAGTCCAACTCCACCATCACCTTGCTTAAACCTTTCTTCAAACAGATCTCCATTTAGTCTCGGATGGCCCTAAGCTCAACATTCACACTAGTGTCAACTCCATACCTTGATGAGACGTGAACAAAAATTCTCTTTTTTCTCCCCTGCAGATTCTGCCCCCTCCAGATTGACCCAGGTTGCCTAAAGTCGAGCCGTCCACATTGATCTTCACCCAGCCAGGAGGAGGCCTTTGCCAATGCACCACTAGGTGGGAAGAGGGAGAGGAGAAGTTCAAGGAAGTAGCGTGGGACCTACCCGACTCTCTATAGTTTACTGTAGCAAATTGCCAAGCCGATCCTGTGTGCCCAACAGAGTAGGGAGAGTGAAGGGGAGGAAATGAAATTGGCGGCCCGTTGGAGAGCTTGCAACCCAAAAAGGAGAACCACCAAAAGACCTGTGAGATAGCTGTGGCCGTAGACAATTGCTTCCGGTCAAACAAAGCAGCGTTTCGGCATTTCCAAATCACCTAAAATATAACAGATGGGGCAATCTTATAAGCCACCTGATTTGCTGATCTAAGCACCGCTGCTCCTCACCATTGAGTAAGCCTACTTCCTATTGATTGGGATTCCAGCAGATGGATGCCGAATCTGTTACCGAAGGACCATAGGGCCCTGGCCAAGAAGCTGTGCAGAAATAGGTGATGAATACTTTCCGGCTCATGTCTCTACTGGGGATCACCCACACAGCAGACACATTTTAACACCAACATGATACCACGAGCTTTAACCACCTCGTCCATCGCGACTGCACCCATAAGGATCCGCCAAGAAAAAAGAGAGATTCTAGGGGGAAGGGCCTCGTGCCAGACCCATTTCGACCAGGCCCTACGGGGAATGGCAACTCTACACTTTCGCCATGCCGAGGAAATTGTAAAATTACTTGAAGGAGAGAAAGGCCACCACGGGGAGTCTGGTCCCTCAGAGATGCAGAAACCTAGCTGGAAAATGTGGTCAATGACTGCTTGTGGCTAGAAGTTGAAGACAGCCGACGGCGGAAGGGGGCCTTCCTTGCCCAACACTTGAGAAGTTTTCATTGAATGAATAATAAGAGGAATAGGAGCAGAAACTAACCTCTGAAGAGGGCCAAGCCCTGACCAGTTCGAGCGCCAGAAGTTACATATACCTTCTCCCAGCTTCCATTGAACAAGGCCATCAGTAGTAGGAAGGAGAGCTTGGATCCTTTTCCATAATGGGGAACCAAACAATGTTGGGTTAGGAGGGTTAGATGTAGAGAGGTCTTTACTGTACTTGGCAGCCATAAAGGAACCCCATAGGCTCTTAACTTGACCAAATTTGACAGCCCAGACCATCTTTAAGTGCAACGCCACCATCTTTCCCTTCAATCTCCTAATCCCTAATCCCCCCTCTTCCTTTGGGACTACAATCCTCTTCCAGCTCGTCCAATGACATTTGTTTTTTCCATCTTTCCAACCCCAGAAGAAAGAGGCGAACCTCTTCTCTAGAGAGAGCAACACCTGAGATGGGATGTGCGCTCCCGCTAATGAATGAATCGGGATACTACTCAGGACGTGACGAATCAGGACTGCCCTGCCGGCCTGCGACAGACACCTGGCTTGCCAACCACAGATACGACTATCTACCTTGTCAATAATAGGTTGGAAGTCAGCTGCTTTAATTCTACCCATAACCAAAGGGACAACTAGGTAAGAAAAGGCCCCTGTGATTCTAGCGATGCCGAGGGTCGATTCGATGGACCGAATTCTAGGCTCAGGTAGCTTGCACGAGTGGATAAATGAGCTCTTCCTCAGGTTTATTCTCTGCCCCAACGCCTTTTGATATGCCTCTAAGAACTTTTTCATCTCCCTAAGGGCTGTGGAACTCCCATTTAAGCATGTCAAACATGCATTAATTATGAACATCTCTTGTATATTATCAAGGGACTTCCTCTTTTTGTTTTGGTTTTTTATCACACCCACGCACACCAAAGTGGGATTTCACCGCCTATGGGACTTCCTCAAGTTCAAAGAATATTCTCAAATCTAGTAGCTATACTTACTAGCTCCATATCGCCATGATCATGCTTTTCGGCTTCTTAATGTTGTGATTAGAAGCCCAAATGACAGGACCAAAGGAAACATGCCATTGGCAAACCTCTAAGAAGGTATGAATTCTATTGAATTTTGATTTTCTCATTTGGGTATATGAAACTCATCCACAAGTCCCTATATAGCATCTAATCCATGAATTAATGACAAGGTGATTTAATGAAAAGAGTAATGGCTAACATCTTATAATAATTTATTGACATGAGACATTTCAGTAAGATAATTGTTTGAATGATCATATTTTTCTAACATGTTCTCATATTGGCTTGATCGAAAATGTCAAATGATGGTGGAAAAGAACAATAAAAACCTAAGGAACCCGTTTGATTTTTGATTTTTGATTTTTAATGTTATTCTATTCAATTTTAACCACAAAAGGATCTCCAACTAAGACAATTAATTTATCTTATTTTTCATTAATTTTTAACGATGTTGATTTAGCTGAATTTGAAAGTTATCCAAACGCCTTCAATGGTAGAAATTTGTCATCAATATATTTGAAAGAATTGGTTTATGGGTCTTCTTGAAAGACATCATAATACATGAAGCTTGCCAAATTAGGCATTAAAATCCTTTGATAGCTCGTTGCATGAAGACTATCCTGATAAGCAGACCACATAGTTCGCCGACTATGTAGGTAAACCTATTTCTAATGGAGCATGCCTCCAAAATAGCAAATAAGAACAACAACAATGCAGTCCATATGCATACCCTGCCCATCCAAATGACACATTGCAGTGAAAAGAAACTCATTTTGCATATATCATGAACATGAAATTCAGTATCCTTATTTTTTCCATTGAACACAAGTAAATAGCATTCCACCCAGTCCATGCTAGAAACAACTTTCGTCCCAAATTCGGCCCATCTTTCATGAAATACGTTGGAATTCTCCGTAGGTCGATTCCTAATGACACGTAAAGACTGGAGGTGGTCCAATTTGGCAATTTATTCATACATCGCCTCAACATATGCTTCCAACTCTAAATATAATCCTAATTTTCTAAAATTAGTCAGCTTTGCTAAGCAAACTTATATTCAAAATCTCAAATTTTCTCAAACATTGTTAATTATATATATATATATATATATATATATATATATATATATATATATATATAAACTTCTCTACTATTTTTTTTTTCAAAATCATAATTTTTTTTCAACTTCTCAATTTTTTTTTCTTTCAAAATGTCAATTATTTATCAAAATCTTGATTTTTTTAATCTCATTTTTTTTTCGAACTTCTAAAATCTCAATTTTTAATAAAATACCAATGATGTAGAGTGATTTTTTCATGTGATATTGCAAAGCACTTAAATATAAGTTTTAAAGCAAAAAATAATTAATAATAATTTCTACTCAACTGATATAAGAAAAAAATGAAAATAGATTCATTCAATCAATTGATACAAATAAATACAATTAAATCATTGAAATTATTTCAAAAAACTTATTAAATTACAATAAAGTACAAATTTTCACTAAATTTTACCAAAAAAAAAAAAAAAGAGGTTGGGGCAAAAGTGATTTTATGATGGACCAAGAACTGTCGCCAAAGCAAACAAAACCCGTCGCTGATTGGTTTTTGTTTGAAAGCGGAATTCTGCGACGGACCATAATCTGTCGCAAAATCTTTAAGTGGCGACGGACTAAAGCCGTTGTAAATTTGTGACGGACTAATTCTGTCGCTATATCCCGCCGCAAATCACCATAATTTCCAATTTAAGGATGCGTGTGATAGACATTTTCCATTAGCGACGGACGTATTCGGTCGTTTAGCCAAGCCTTTTTTACTATCGTCCATTGTAACTTCGCAATTTCATCGGGGTGTGTGTGTGTGTAATTAAAAATAATAATATTAAAAAAAAAGAAAAAAAAAGGAGAGAACTACCTTATATATACAAAGTACACAAATGCAAGTGATGCAAATGCATACTTTATCCTAATGTAAATATCTTTCATCTTGGTATGTCAAAAGTATCAGTTAGAATAGCTTTAAGGAGTTTTAAGGAACTTAATAGTAATTTAAGCATTTTGTATAGGTAATTGGGCATTAGGATACCCATATAGATTGCATATTAAGTATCTAAAGAGGCATAGGTTCTGGATGGCAATGAAGCCAATAAAACATCAAGTATCCATGTAAGTCATATGGTGGATGTTGGTATAGTTGATAGGTTGTTGTTATTCTGTTGGGTAGAATTTTTTATTTTTTATTTACCATCTCAGTTGTCTTTTATATGTTGTCATTACCATAAGCCTAACATGCCTAGGAGATGATATGATATAAATTCACATCATGCTTGATCATCAACAACACACTATGGTGAAAATGACTCGTAAAACTTGAGAGAGATACCACTAGGCATTGTCTCGCAAACAGGAATGAATTTTTTGACATATATATGAATTTGGCTTAGGAGAAGCTACTTTAGCCAACCAACACTCCTATGCTGGTTGCCCACGTTGGATTTGCAAGATTTCATCAGATCGACAGTTAAAAATCCATTTTATTTTTATTTTTACTACAAATAGTAAGTTCTAGTTCAATCATAATTTTTTAATCCTTTTGAGTTGTAAGAGTCATGCCCAACATAAAAAGTTCTTAGAAAAATTAGGAGAATAACGTGGTTGGGCCAAATTGGGCATTTACTATTTTTGGCTGAAAAACATGAAGTCTAGGAGGAATAATGACCGTTTATAAATAGTAGGAATAATGACTATCTATTTATAGTTAGTCATGTTTTTATGGAGTTATAGTTTAAAATTTTTTCCTAAGTTTGAGCTCATTATTTAAAGGATTGTAAATTCATTTTTTAAATAATGAAATAATTTATTTCGAATTTCTTAGAAATTATTTCTAATTTTATCCCCGGTAAATTTGAAGAAGCTCTGTGAGAAGTCGAGAGAGTTCGGTGGATTCAGAGTAGTTATTCCTCAAGGAAGACGGTGATCAACCTGCATCACTGTTGCACCCACTTGTGGGCAACCGGTAATGGTGGATCCTACCTATTTTCGTCTTATATATATTTTTTTTCAACGTTGTTATTTTTCTTTCAAATTAAATTTTAATTTTAAACGAGCATCCGAGTCCCTCTCAGATCTCATGATCATTTTATTTAATTATAAAAAAGGGGGAGTATCCCCTCATAAAAATATCATATTAATGGAGAGGCATTTCAGAGAGAAAATATGGAGAACACTTTAATGACATACTTTGTCCAAGACTCACCTTTAAAAAAAATCAAAGGCTTTGATCATAATACGAAGTCATCTTAACTGTAGAATCAGAAGAGTAATAAGATCATTCCTGCTTCAATAGTAATTAAGTGACTTCCTCAACTATACCATTCACCTTCAGCTTCATGCAGAGGTTATCAAAATAGAGTACATTCCATCAAATCCTTATGTTGATTCATCCGATCCATTCTTTCGATATAGTCTATTGGCATTGGCTACCAAGAATTTGTTATACATTGCACATGTAGTACAAGATCTATACAAGACGAGACGATAGGTACGGAAGCACCCTGTGCCATATCTTTTAAGGGGTTTTGAGGTCTAACACCTCCCCAATCTTAAGGATTACCTAACACCGCCTTGTCGTGTTAGGTAATGAAAAGAACTTTATGAACTTCACATATGTAAAGACATGTACTTCAAAGAAAATGAAAAGGTATCTATGATTACTAATGGTGATTTTTTTATTTTTTATTTTTTGCTAAAATGACTGCTATTGGCACGTATCCGTTTGTGAGGTAGTGTTTGGGAAAAAGTTGAAAGGACGTGTGGTGCTGCCATTAGTCAGGTGGTGATTAGATGAAAGGTTCTCTCCAACCAAGGAGTTGGATTGAGCGCCAAAGCTGTGTGACTGGGAACCCAAGCTCATAGCAAAAGTGTTTCATGCCCACACCTTGAAAAGGAAAACTCATGATGACTGCTTTTACTGCTTGCAAATTAAGAGAACTTTTATAACTAATTACAACCCTTAATATTGAAGACTTCAACACCTAATACAGCTAATTATCATTAATGATCTCATATATACACACACACACACACGCCCACACACACACACACACTTACTAGATCATACCTAACTAGGTATCCAAGACGATAGTTTGCATGTGGCCCACCTCATGACTTGGTGTCATGTGCAAAGCCCACATGCTGACATGGAACACGTGTCTGATCCATCAAACCGGGCCACATTAGATCTCCTGGCCTAAAATCCAGACAATTTCACTTCGGTGGGTCAGTGTACAAACTCTGTACGCTATAAGCTCTGTGGAGCCCACCATGATGTATGTGTCTTATCCATGCCGTTCATTTGTTTTAGAAGATCATTTTATGGCGTGAGCCAAAAATTGAAGCACATCCAAAGTTCAAGTGGACCACACCAAGGGAAACAACATGAATTGCATGCCTACTGCTGAAAACTTTTTGGGGTCCACAGAAGCTTTTGATCAAGATGGTATCTGTGTTTTCCCTTCACTTATTTCTGTGTGACTTTGTGAACATGATCAAACAAACATTATTGTGAGCCCTAGGAAGGTTTCAACGATTGAGGTCATTATCCCCACCGTTTCCTGTGGCATGGTTTGAGCTCTGAACATGCTTCAATCTTGGGCTCATGCCCTAAAATGGGCTGGAAAAATGGATGGACGGCGTGGATAAGATACATACATCCACAGTGGGCCCACAGAATTTACTCAGTGCGCTATAGCGTAGTGAGTTACTCAGGATGCAATCCGTTTCAGATGGGAAGGGCTATACGCGCATGTAGGCCGAACAAATCTGTAGATCAAATCTAGAAGATGCAATCATGAGTTTGAGGAACTCAGTTTTCTATTTGTTGGTGGACTGTGTGAAATGTTAACGTGAGCTTCCACAAAAGTTGTACACGTGGCACATCAGTCTGATGAACGGTGTTGTTCATTCGTAGGACCCAACCCTGCAGCTGGTCGGTAGCCAGCCAGGCATTTGACTGACTGGATGATGTTAACGGTTGGATTGTACCTTGCAAAATGGACATTGGAAAAAGAATATTTTGCAACAGTATCCATTCAGTAGAAGACTTTCAAGAAGCTGATGACTACGATTTTCCTATTCGTAACTGACCTAAGGTCCACAGCATTTTCCTATCGGTCCCCTTCAGATGAACGGTTTAGATTACCCAACTGATGCACCACATGTCCAATTTTTGGTATAACACAGCATGCTGTCCACCTCACAGGTAACGCATTTAGTTCTATTCTTACACTTCGACAGTGCATCGACCGATCCAGACCGTTCACTAGGTACAACGCACCTTTAATGACGTAGCTTGAAAGAGTCGCACGTTGGATTGAATAATCAAATCCATCCCTAGTTTGGCTTTACTTTTTATAGCCGTTTGTTTCCCAAGCCATGCATGGGATGGTAAGGACGATCCCACAAGCAACCCATGATGTGCCCCAGAGCAAATAAATGTATTAAAATCGTGATATGGACTATATATATATATATATATATATCATAAAGCTGTTGATCGAATTACTAGAATGGCCCATTTGGTGAGATCTTCGGAGGTAGGTGATGAAATGTACGTTGCGTCTACTGGACATGTGTGAAGTACAAACTGATGGTGTGGCAACTAAAATCTCTGTTGAAGTAACGTGTATAACTGCATTATAGACGTTGCAAACAAAAATTGAATACCGGAAGTATAAAAAAATCAAAAATAATTTCTTATTATGGTTGTTCCAAATTGGTCCACCTGCTTTATTCCATGGGCCACAACTATGGTATTATCAACGAAGAAGAAACTTGAGTTATATTAAAAAAGAGATTCCTGAGTTCCTTCCGTCATGCCGAGAAAGCTTTCGTGAGATCCTCTCCATCCATCAGATATACGCTGCTTCATTTTTACCTCAGCGCCCGAAAATCCTGACCATCCAGAATTCAAGTAGGCCACACCTTATGCCTAGCATTAGATTCATGTAGGGCCCACTTGGTGTTTATATGCCATCCAATCCATTCATCTGATGTGGCCCATCAGGATGAAAGAAATATCCCATAACTTTGATCGCCCACACCATTTGAATTTAAAGATTTTTAAGTACACTCTTATGGGATGGCCACATGAGTGTCGAATCAGCTTGTTTTTTGGATCAATACTAGACGAGTGATGCACTTGATGGATAGGGTGGATTTCATGCATATTAATCGTTTCTCCATGCTAGAGAATGTGACCTGAGGTGCCCAAGCGTTTACATACTCTAATTAACCTTGATATGATTCAAAACGGTGCTGAATCACCTTTTGCCCTTACATCAAAAGTAGGCCGAAAGTAGCACAAACAACAACCTTAAAATGGAGAATTTGTACATTGATACGTGTCTTTTTGGACATGTTTTCAGCTTTATTAAGTAGGCCATGGTTCATTAATCAAAGTGGGTTACACCAACCACGCATGTACCGAGGTGTTTGGAGTCGTGTCCTAAAAGCTAATGTAAACCTCATTGTTGAAGTTGATGTAATATAAACTTCATTGTCCATGTTGATGTAATATTGATGATCTCACCTCTGACTATCTAGAGATTACTCTGCCGTAGAGAATACATAGAGATGCCTTCAAACATGCATGAATATGACTCAGAAGATTGGTTGCAAATGGCCACTTGAGATTCGGCAAAATGGTTATTGGCTAAGGGAGAGTGGTGGGATTAGGGATCTAAGGGACTGTTATTCCATGACCTTTTAGCAGGCTGTGAGATAGATCTTGTTGTCCTTATGATTATGTAGTCGGCTTGTGTGAGGGTATTGGTGACAAGTCATACTAGGACTCGATTATCAGGCTAGACAACGAGTCAGTGTGCCTTCACACCATCCCATAAAAAGAGTGTGAGTGTATTATGGTGTATCGCCCTGAATTCGGCGAACAGAGTCTCCAACCTCTCGATCTCCCCAAATCTGATTTTGACTGAATTATTATTATTTTTTCTGAATGGTACTCAAGAATGATATTCACAATATATAATCAAAGAACACGAAACCCCACACACACACACACACATATATCTCACACACATGTGTATCCACTAAAAAGTATTTTTCTTTCTAACCTAGATGTTATACTTTTTTCTATATGTTTCAAAGTAACAATACACTGCTGAAATAGAAAATCAAAGGAAGTTGTGGTTACTTGTCTTCGTTGACCAGTCATTTCTAGAATTATAAGAGGAAGCAATGGGATGAAATACGAAACCTTGATGTATAGTTTTATCATTACATATAACACAGTCAAATCAAGGCATAACACAACCAAATCCAAGGCAAAACATTGTCCAATTAGAGTATAGTGCAGTTAATCATGTCATATCATAATCAAGTAGCATTTACAACTAAACAGAGTAAAGTGTAGATAATTAACCACATATAACATATGCTACTTGTAGGCAAAGATCCATTGGCAGGGGTTGGAAGAGTTGGATCAGCCAAGGGAAGTGGCCCCCCAAAATATCCATTTTCCTTTGGAGGCTTCTTCAAGATGCGATCCATGTGGAAGCTTGTATCGAAGACAAAGGAATCCCGTTGGCTTCCAGATGTGTTTGCTGCGATGAGAGGATAGAGACCGGCCTAGCACGGAATCGATCTCACACCTATTCGTCTACGGTGGTATGGCCAAAGCCATCTGGGATCACTTCGGTAACATCCATGGAATCTCTTTCCTCCAGAACCAATTAGTTGAGATTAGACTTAGACAATGGTGGATTGCGTCTGCTCCTAGAGGTCTCCCAGCACATGTCCGAAAGATCACTCCCTGCCTTATTCTATGGGAAACATGGCGAGCAAGAAATGCAGTGAAATTCGACCACCGTTCGATGAAGGCTGCTGCGTGTATAGCTAGGAATAAATGATGGATTCAGCTGCTGACCTAGAATCCTATGAAGGCCCCCACTCGTTGGATAAGTAACTCTTAGGTTGGGCTCAATTGGGATGCGGATCTAAAGGTGAATGTAGAAATTATAAAATGGGCCAGACCAGTTATAACCGGGTCAAACTGAACGTCGACGGGTCCGCTAGAGGTAATCCTGGGCTGTCGGGAGGTGGCGGAATTGTCAGACGTGATGATGGTAATTTCCTTTCTGCCCTCGGATCGGGCTTTGGGACAGGCTCCAACAACAAAGTAGAGCTCAGAGCAGTGCATGATGGCCTGCTTCTGTCCATAAACAGAGGTTTTGCCAATATCGAGATTAAATCGAACTTGAAAATTATGGTCAACATTCTGTCTGGGAAATCGTCGTTCACCTAGCACTACGGTCACTGGGTCGCTAGAATTAGAGCTCTTATGCTTAGAGGTAGGATTGTGATTCGCCTCATCTGTCGTGAAGTAAATGGTATAGCTAACAGCCGGGCCAGCGAACCCCAATCGTCCTTTCTCTTCTTGTATGAACGAGACCTCCTGAGGCAAATTAGAGGTCTGGTATTCTTAGAGAAAGCGGCAATTGGGTCCATTAGATTTGTTCCTTTGGGTCCATAGGGTGGTCTTTTCTTTTGAGGTTGTTTAATTATATAGGATACGATAGGTGGGCCTTCTTTTGTGATGCATCCCCGCCCGAAATACCTCAGGTTGTATATTCTCTTTTTGCCATATATGAAGTTGGTGGGCTCTTCCATCAGGACCACACCTTTTCTTAAAAACAAAAAATAAAAAAATAAAAATACTACTTGTTTGGACGTTGTTTTCTACACTAGGTGTATGGGTGTGCTAGAATTGAATTTGCTGCTTCAATTTAAACCGAACAACAATGACCCCAAGTGCCAAGATAGGCAGACACGTAGTGTATGATCGAGATTCAAAGAGCTCAGTCACCTATTCAACCACTCGCTCAATGTGTAAAATAAGATCAAGTGATAGACAGAGAGTGGGGTTCATCCTCTGACGATGAGTTACACCTTTGCTTTCCATACAAAATGACTTTTCAATACAGATGAAATGAAATGGGAAAAAGATCCTTATTGTCGGTCACGAAAAACAACTAAAGAACACATTTCTGATGGATGAACTAATTCCAATGTGCGAGCGTAGACTCGAATTACAGCTAAAGATTATCAGCTACTTGGTTACTGTTACAGATTACACTATAGAATATAAAATAGCAGGCATGGAAATTAAAGATTACACTAATGAATGTACTTTGCTTAACAAGGAAAGTAACAGATTACATTATGGAATGTAAATCGATAAGATAATTGAAAGGATAATTGAAAGATAAGTTTGGTTTGTTTAAATTAGTATGAGACAATTTTTCTTCTTTTATTCATCTTCTATTTACAGCTTTGATCCAACCATTCTGGATCTTTCCATCGTTCTGATGGTTGCTATAACCATATGTTTTCCATTAGTTCTCTCTGGATGCTTCTCACATTTTTAACTTCCTTTACTTTTTCCTTTGCCATCTGTCCTGTAACCGTTTATCACTACTGCCTTCTGGAGACTTCATTGCTACATATCCCAGTAACCACTCCAGGCCTACTTGTTGACTCGATCGAGCTCTTTGATGGACATTGGCCGCTTTATTGGCCTCCAAGATGGACATCGGCTACTTGATCGACCTGTAGGAAGGACATTAGCCGCTTTGGTTGGCTGCTTGATTTTCTTTTGAATTCATACTGCTCATTGTCTTGTCATACTACCAGCTGTGATTCCATAAAAAGCACTTCAAGTATCCTTGGAGATCTTTAACTGTAATATCTTTCCACTGCTATAATATATGTTCTTTGCAATTTGGTTTCCCAAGAATGGTTAAGAATATGGTACAACATTGCCCCCACGTCGCTTCACCTTTGGTAAAAGGTGAATGCGATGTTAATTTATTGTTTGGTGCAATAAATGTGATTGCTAGGTCATTTAAAAATATTAATTTCAGCCATCTTGGTCAAACTTGACCATCTTGGTTGAAAAATATTAAAGTCGGCCATCTTGGTCGAACTCGACCATCATGATTGAAAAACAATAAATTCGTCTGTCTTAGTCGAATTTGGTTATCCTGATTGAAAAATGTCAAAGTCGGACGACTTGGCCGAACTCGACCATTATGATTGAAAAATGGTAAATTCGACTGTTTTGGTTAAACTTGGCCATCGTGATCGAAAAATGGTAAATTCTGTTGTCTTGGTCAAACTCAACCATCCTGATCGGAAAATGACAAATTCGACTATGATAATGGAGATTGTCTGTCAATCCATTACGAGTAGAGCTTATGGTTGACCGATTTAGTATTATAGCCGCAAACTTGGCCTGCTATTTCCTTAACCATTTGAATAATTTGGTTATGATTCAAACAGTACGATTCAGGCATTGACGCCTACTTGGTTTTATTTTCCATGATACAATCGATTCCTAATGAATGGATTACCCCCAGGTATATCCTGATTTCCTTCTTTCAAAATTAAATTCCTGACCTCCCGCTCTAGTTGCCTGAACTCGGCAGATAGTGAAGCATTCCTATCTCCTGGATTAGAGCCGAATGAATATTCTGTTGTGACAGAAGAGATAGATGTGGTGTTAGCGATACTAATGCCAGATTTTCAATAGAAGTAATATCAACAACTGGTTGAGGCACATTTTGTTGCGGCATTGTAAGTATTTTTTCAGAAAACATCATATTTAGGCTTCCGGCCTAGCTGACCATTCATTTATTGAAGGTTTCAGCCTGAATTCATAACTACTCAGCCTGAGCTTGTAACCACTTTTCTATATGCTGATTTACCATTTGTATATCACGTAGCTATGTCATTGTTATCCCACAAAGATCTGTTGGCCATCTCACTTTTTCATTATGTGCATACCAACTCATGTTATGGGCTCCCATCGGGCGTGCCTAAAAATTGTTTGGGCATTATTTTCTACACTAGTTGCGCGGGCATGCCAGAATTGAAATTGTGGCTTTAATTTAAACCGAACAACAATGACCCCAAGAGCCAAGATAGGTAGGCACGTAGTGTATGACTGAGATCCATAGAGATCGGTCACCTATTCAACTACTCGCTCAATATGTAAATTGGATCAGGTGATAGTCAAAGGGTGGGTTTCATCTTCTGATGACGGGTTATACATTTGCCTTCCGTACAAAAGGACGTTTCAATATAGATGAAATGAAATGGGAAAGCGATCCTTACAGTCGGTTACGAAGAACAGTTGAAGAACACATTTTTGATGAATGAATTGAGTCCAGTGTCCGAGTGTAGACTTGAATTACAGCTAAAGATTATCAGATACTTGGTTACTGCTACGGATTACATTAAGCAATGTAAAACAACATACTTGAAAAGTAAAGATTACATTAATGAATGTAATTTGCTTAATAAGGAAGGTAACAGATTACACTATGGAATGCAAATCGACAAGATAAGGAAGGAACGAGACGATTTTCCTTCTTGGATTTATCTTCTATTTATAGCTTTGATCCAACCATTCAATATTCTTCCCACATTCTGACTATTGTTATAACCGTTTTTTTATTACTTCTCTCTGGATGCTTTTACGTTCTTAGCTTCATTTGCTTCTCCCTTTACCATGTCCTGTAACCATTTAGCACTACTGCCTTCTGGAGACTTCCTTGCCACATGTCCCAGTAACCACTCCAGGCCTACTTGTGGACTCGATCGAGCTCCTCGATGACCATCGGTCGCTCGATCGAGCTCTTTGATGACCATCGGCCTCTTGATCAACCTTTAGGATGAACATCGACTGCTTGATCAACCTCTAGGATGGACATCAGCCGTTTTGGTTAGCTGCTTGGTTTGCTTTTAAATTCATTTCGATTGCTCCTTGTTTTGTTATGTTGTCAGTTGTGATTCCATAAAAAGCATGTAAGCATAATTGGAGATCTTTAACCTACAATATCTTTTCACTGTTATAACACGTAACCTTTTCAATTGGATTTCTTAAGAATGATCAAGAATACGGTACAACACTACTGAATGGAAGTGGATCAAATATAATATGCATGTAAATGTATAAATGCATGCAGCGCATTTCCTCTCCAAATACTCCAAATAATAACATTAATGGCTACCTTAAATCCCTACCAATATTTAACGTCTTAAATTTTTACTATTTTGGATTATTAAAATCCTCAAAAAATTTTCATTGTAATTAGCTTATGTCGTCACATAGTGACCCTTAACACTCGATATTAGCCTATGCGCGGGTGTTACCAGTAAAGAACTGCACAAATTCAATTAATTAACCATAATAAGCTAACTAATCCGCCCGATCACTTAAACCTTGTGTCTAACCTCATGATTTATTCATTTAGGGCTCGAATTTTGCCAACCTATCATTAACAAATCAAGACAATCGTAACTAAATAAAGACCTACCTAAAGCCGAGAGAACTAGGGGTCAGATCTTAATCAACAAATGAAATTGACCTGGTTACTCTTTTAGCCTAAGAACCAATGGTTTAAGGTGATTATGATCGAATTGCCATTTTTGTTAATTGCGAATAGGCCACACTATGAACTTAGATAATACAAACCCTAATCAGTGTGTATAAAAAATCTCATTATCCAATTTATTCTAAAAATGACCTGATTGTTTGAATAAGCTCTAAAGCGCTCATTAGTGGGCCACTAAACGTGAGATTATAGAAAGACATTCATCTTAACGGGCTTGTCGTCCATTGTAGGACATCAAGTTGATGTTGTATCTCAAATCACTCAACTTGTACTTTTAAGGCTATTATATGAGATGTGTGAGTATTCCTGAAATTAATCAAGAACTTAAGTTGGTTGTATATATCTGGTCTTTGCTAAAGTTGTGACTTTCCAACCATTAGATCGTGACCAAATTTAAGGCACCAATCTATGTTAATATCCTACATATATTTTTATAGTCGCAACTTCGATCGACCACTGATAACTATTAAACTGACTTCTGATTATACCCGTCGATCGACGCATCCAAATGGTAGGTCGATCATATCCTTCATAGATTATCATCAGGGCCAACTATCCTATTGTGTATATCGACCCCTATAACACATAATAGATACTAAAATCTAAAACTAACCTCCTATAGGGTTATAATATCGAATACTTAGTCTTTGGGTCCATTTGTATTACTTCTGGCACTATATAAGGCCCTCTTTTGGGCACATCCTCTCTCCATACGAATTTGTACCCTAAGATTGAGAAAGAAAGAGAGAAAATAAGAGAGAAGTGAGAAAGAGAAGAGAAAGATGAGAGAAAGATAACGTAAGTGAGGGTTCTACTCCATTTGCCCTTCTCCCCTTCAAGCAAAGCCCCGGGTACTCTTAAATTCTTTATCAGATTCTTTACATCGGCAATTAAATGTTAGATTTGGATCTCTATTCCAAATCTAGGTTTTCCTACATTCAAGTTCATGAATCTTACAATAATCTTAATGTTTCTATAAGAATTGATGGTTTTCTTTAAAACCCTAATCCTAGTGTGATTAGATTGCATAATCCTCTCTTAATGTGTGAATCATTCTTTTAGATTTTATTTTATCAACTATTGATATTGATAGATAATGATTTTGATTGTTTATAATATCCATATGCTATTTATACTTGGATTGCTTTATTATTGTGACTCTAATGTTACATGTTGTTGGTAGTCAACATGTTCGATAAAATGCCCAAGCGATATGAAATTCATACTATTAGGACTTTTTATGCTATTTGATAAGTGTTATTGATATATGTGGTTTTGTGTCGATATTCATTCATTGGTGCCGATTCACACATCTATTTAATTGATACACCCCATTGTAGTATTAAGTGGTTGTGTGATTTGTTTATATATTTGATAATTTGATTTGTAGTCGTGTGGATCAAGACATGCAAAATGTTAAGTAAGTGGATGACCCATTATGGGTTGGCTATCCCGGACTTATACAGTCAATTGAGGTTGAACATAGACAACCGATAGTAGCTGGAGCTACATGGGATGCTTCACACCCAATGTCAGTTTTTTCCGGGGTCCTCTATTGCCGATCGCTTTAGTCTAATACAAGGCTTAATCATTCTTATGCTTGATGATTATATAACATTTGATAGAATATAAGATAGTACTATTATCATTGATTTAAGTCTACTCATAACCATTAGTGCATTATGATCCTACAAATACTCGTGAACCGGGCATGATGGTATGGGACACTGTATCTGAGCTGTCGGCTTAAGTTAGCTTGGATTGACTTGGCTTGAAGGATAACTCGAGGTGAGTCAAGCTCCATACTACCCAATTCGTTTTGAAAACGAGTCGAGTTCAAGCATAGTGCAGCTCGACTCAAACTCGACTTGAATATTATATATATATATATATATATATATATATATATATATATATATATATATATGTATATAAAATAAAATTTAAAATAAAACCCTACCCATCCCAACCTTATCCTCCCTTTCCCTTACCCAACTCAAACCGCAGCCCGTGCTTGCCAGAGTGAGCAATAAAAATTTATATATATATATATATCCTCTCATGTCTTGATCCTTACTCGTCCACTCATCCAGTATCTGCCCGACTCATCTCAGCTCAGCTTAAAAATCGGCCACTTATTCTAGCTTTGTCACTCTCTCAATCTCAATAGTCAGCACCCACCACAAAGGTAGGTTACCTTCCTCTATCAATGAATATTTAAATGATTTATTTAATTTTTTATATTTCATTTTTATTTTTGTTTGATTTGGGTTGTCTCCTAAGTTGGGTTGGGCGCTAAGTTGGGTGTTGGCTTGAGTCGGGAGTGGGTTAGGCACTGGGTTGGGTGGCTGGGTTGGTTTGAGTCAGGCATTGGTTGGGCATTGGGTTGGGTCAGGTTTGGTGAGGGGGTGGACGGTTGGATTGGGTCGGGTTGGAATAAGCTTGACTCGACTCGAGGTAAGCCCGACTCGACTCAATCCACTAGCTCGACTCGAAAGCTTTGGCAAACAAGCCAAGCTCCCATGTTGAGCTCTAGGGTATAGCTCGAACTCGAGTACAACATAGATGAGT
Organism: Magnolia sinica; assembly: GCF_029962835.1. Classification (NCBI taxonomy): domain Eukaryota; kingdom Viridiplantae; phylum Streptophyta; class Magnoliopsida; order Magnoliales; family Magnoliaceae; genus Magnolia; species Magnolia sinica. Next base: position 93,243,245 of record NC_080576.1, read on the forward strand.
TAAGCCGAGCTTTGGCCCACCTCAACTCGATGTACAGCCCTAGTCGCAACCCTACCATGTTATTACTGGTTTGGGTGGCGTGCCTTCTCCACATTCGGGGTGTGCATGACGAACTTCACCCTATATGTGATTGTTCATGGGCGACAAGCCCTAATATTAACTCAACTGAGTTGTATGGACTATTGGGTTATGAACCCAAATTTACATCGAGTGATACTGGTGAGGGGCCGCTATGTGTCGTCACGAGTTATGTGAACCCGTTTAGCGATAATAGATAAGAGTGCAGGTATCCTAGATTCACCAACATGCTGTTTGAACCAGAAATAATAACTGCTTGGCTAATCATACATATCATTATATTGTTTGGTTGTACTGTGGGCCAACCATTTCTTATATGTTGACATCCTCCCTAGCAATAACGTTGATGTGGAAAGTTTACAAATGTTGTATTCCTGGGTATTTATCATGCTAAAAATTGTTGGGTTGTGTTGCGGACCAACCATTGTGCATATCATCATGTCATCCATGCATTTAAACAATTAACTTAGGAATTGTTTGTTTTGTAATGCTATTTTGCTTATGCTTGATTATGTTGATAACATGTGTAACTTAGAAAATGGAACCATTGAGTTAGCTACTCATTCCCACTAGGATGATGTTTTAAAATACCAACCCGATAATACTATTAATGAAGGTACCACCAAGACCAACACATTAGATGAAATATAGTGGACCCCGTTAATGGAACCCCATACTTATAGTTGACAGATGGGTAGGCTTAGGCGGAGTGCCTTGCCTCTCTCTCTCTCTCTCTCTGTTTTGCACATTAGACGATCTGTACATTTGGAGTCCCTAGCTAGGTGGACTTTATTAATTTTTTTTTTTTTTGTAGAATATTTATTATAGTTTGTATAGTCTCCATTTGGGTGGACACTACTCTTGGAATTGTACATTTTAAATATTAGACTTCCATTTCTAAGTTTATTTATCTCAACTTAACTTTTGATGCCACTGATTTAAAATTACTCTTATTGTTAATCATGAGTGAATGTTAACTAGACTGCGCGGGCACGCATGAACTCGCCCACGTTCATTTTTACTAGGTTCACAGCTGGGAATTCGGGATTAGAGTCTTCCTACTAGGGTGTCAATTTTTAGGGACATAATAAAATTAGGAGATGTTCGCAATTCACCTTCCCTGCATGCCTTGCTTAGACCAGGTCTAACCCTTTCATCCAATTAATGTAATTTGGACTAGGTTTGATGTCCAGTGTAGTAGTCAATACTGACACCCATTAGGATGACCCATATTTGTGGAGTTCAAAGATATGTAATTGATTCTAAATTTTTTATGATGACATTAGACTTGATAGAGCATGTATATACTAAATTTAGTATCAATCCAATCTATCTAATCTCTTCATTTGATTTATGCAATATAGACTGGGTTTGTTGTCAAGTATAGTGGTCATCACTGTCACCCTTTTGAATGGTCCAAACTTGAAAGGTCCACTGACCTCTAATTAATTCAAAATTTTATGTGATAATATTAGACTTCATATAGCATTTTTTTACTAAATTTAGGATTAATATAATCTATTGAACCCCTTCATCCGACTAATGAAAATTGGACCCGGTTTGTTGTCTAGTGCAGTGATAAACATTAAGACCCTTCTAAATGACTAAGAATTTGAGGGTCCACAGATCTCCAATTAATCCTAAATTGGTAGAATGAATGTAGACCTGATAGAGCATTATGCACCAAATTTAAGGACAATCTAATATATATAACATTTGATGCAAGCCCACTATAATTCTTTTTTGTGATTTAACAAGTTCAAATAGTCACATAGATCCGGACAAAGGAACCATACAAATATCAGCTTATCTTAAGAAGTAGGACCCACTTACCGTGTGCCCTACTTTGATATTCACATGCCATCTGAACATTCATAAGGTTATTTATACTAAGCTTGACTAAAAACACAAATATTAGTCTTATCCAACTTTGTGGGACACCATGAAACCCACTTGATGCTTATGTCGTATTATTATGGTGATTGGTCCAACCATCGGCCTCACCTAGATTATTAGGTTTCAGCAATGAAGTCCACATTCATGTATCTAATTATATTTGCATGACCCATAACCGTGGGCCCCTTTTGATGTGAGTGTTGAGCCTTCGAATAAGTCGCTCTAGGTGTACGTAATTAAACCGCTGATGTGGATCCTATCATGGGATGTGTGTCAAAAATTGAATTGACCCATTCAAGTAAGGCATATGGATGCCAATTTTTAGAACACACTTGACATTTGGACTGGCCACATAGTTAGTCGCTCGATAAGAAAATAATGATGCTTGGTTATATTGATGTGTAGCTATAATGATGATGATATTTGCACTTTTATAGTTCATTTCACCCATTTGGCATGTTATAATGTAATAATGTAGCATTCTGTGAAATTATGTGCAAAAACCCTAGTACGTTCACGAGTAGAACTGTCAAAGGGCTGTACTAGCTCAACCATATGCCATAATTATACTAGAATTGATGAATTTAGAATAATTAGAGATGAATACCCATTTATGTTAATTACAAATGTGTAGCATCATGAACGTTGCTAACTCTAACACTAATTGACACCCGTGAAAAATCTTGAGGTTTAATTATTCCAAAAATGCTCACTGATTAAACGAATTAGGTATAATATGAGCTTTCATGGTTCACTAAACACAAAACTATATTTAAAAAAACGTTCGTCTTGTTGGGCTTAATGTCCATCACGGATATTGATCCAATATTGCATCTAGAATCGTCTAACTTGGGCTCACAAGATAAGGGTGTAAAATGTGTGAATGCCTTGGGAGATAAAATGTTCACCCTCCACTCCTTGCCCAAGTTGTGACTTTTGGACTGTTAAATGGTATCAAACTTAGCATACTAATCTACATTATTACCTTACACACATCCATATAGTTGTAACCCCGATTGACGCTCGATGACCGTCGAACTAAATTAGAACCTTCTCCATTAATCGCCATGTTCGATTATCGGATGGTTGTATCCAAACATAGATCTCCTAGTAGGACACCTATCTCGTGGCTTAAATCGACCCATATACCTTCTGGTAGGCTCCAATAGTAAGAGACAACATCCCATAGGGTTAATATAACAAATACTTAACCATTGGGGCTATTTGCACCTATTCTGGCATTATAAATAGTTCATTATTTCACACCCACTCTCATATATGAATTTGTGCCCTAATATTAGGAGAGAAAGAGAGAAATAGAGAGAGAGAGAGAGAGAGAGAGAGAGAGAGAGTGTGTGTGTGTGTGTGTGTAAGAGCTCGTGCACCTTTACCCGCCCATACCTTCAATAGAAACCTTAAGTCGCCCCCGGAGCCTTCGTAGGAGTATTTTTATTGGAAATTAAAAGTAAGAAATGTACTCTACTTCTCAATATAAGTTTTTTAGGTTAAGTTTCTTAAATCTTAAAATAGCTTGTATCATTATTTAGGTTTCAGAGATTTTTCCCTAAACCCTAACTCTATAAACGCTCTAAGCAGGGCGAACCATCACAAGATGCGGACCATGTTCTTCTAGGTTTTCTTTTATTAACCCTTAAGAACATTAGTTAATTTTGTATGCTAACATAGTTAGACTCACTTCGTTTTTGCAAATCTTATTGTTACTTGCTTTTCGTGGTTAACATATTTGATGAAAGATATGAATGAATGAAATGCTTGAATTGAAGACTTGTACATTACATTGATATGTTGCTTAATATTTACTTAAAATGCTTTGGTTAACAAATATTTATGCTTGACTTGCTTTGTTATTATGCGAATTGATAAATACCACATAATGATTATAATTGCAATTATTGTGAAATAGGCTTTGTAAAATGTTTAACTCAAGGGGTGACCCGCATTAGGCCAGCTACTCCAGGCTTAGTTGATTGAATCTAGGATTCCACCATTTTTCTTGAATGAATCTACTCATAACCATTAGTGTTATGATCTTACAAGTCTAATGAGCCAAGCACGGTAATATAGGACATCGTGTACGAGTTATCGGCCTACGCTGGGGTATTGAGCTTCCTCGTAGTGACTTTTGAGCAATGATGAAAGCAACCTAACTATCGTGTGATTGAATGGGGTGAGGAACCCAAAAATGTATCAAGGGACACGGTGAGTAGTCATTATAACCGCCGTGAGACTCATGATCCAGATGAGACCCGTGATATAATGGTGATTCCCTAGCTTCCCTAATTGAATGAATAATACCTAATAACTATATGACTAATCATACATATCATCCAAACTTATATATTGGTAATGCTAGTGACGAGCCACATTCTATTAGAATAGGTAGTTGCGAATAAAGTCAGGCCTTAGAAAAGTCTGTTTGCCGATCGAGACTTATAAAAGTCACTTATTCATGGGCCTTATGAGGGCCACTTGTTCATAGGCCTTAGAAATGCCCACTTGCTTATGGGTCTTGTGGAAGCCAACCTAAGGACTCGAGCCCATAATCCATTGAATGAAAGATATATAACGACTTGCTAAATATTATGTGCTTCTTACATACATTCAACATTAGCATAACATACCCATGCATGCATTATCAGGAAGAGGAAGAATTAGAACTTTGGTATCCTAAGTGATTAAATAGACATTGGGGCCCTTGTGTAGGTCGAGTGGAGATATAGTAACCCATGTGTTGGGCTAGTGTATATATTGCGGTCCCCGTGTTGGTCGAGTGAAGATATTGTAGCCCACCGTGTTGGTTAAGTGGAGATGTTATTGCAGCTCCGGTGTTGGTCGAGTGGAGATATTATGACTTACATGCTGGTCGAGTGGATTTGTGGTCCTTATCTTAGCTAAGTGGAATATGTGATATGATATTAAGCCCTCATGCTGAGGTCTTCATGTTAATCAGGTGAAATATGTTATATGATATTAGACCCTCATGTGGCCAAGTCAATTATACATTTCATTATAAGATTGTCGGGCAATCCATCTATGCTCTGAGGTGACGGACCCAAGGGTTGTTGAGTGATCCATCATATCCCCTCGATGTGGTAGTGAGACCCGATGAATAGTATAAATATTGGTGACGACCCTCATGTTGGTCTAACCAAATTCATTGATGGTTTGATATAGACTTAAAATTATATGGACACCTTAAGAGACAAATGAGTAATCTTTTTCTGCGTAAAGAAGTCTCACTTTCCTAGTTTAGTGAAGTTATTGGGTCCGTAGGGTATGATAATCATTCGCTACCCCAATTGGCCATTGGGAAGCCCCCTAACTTCATGTGCATACGTGCTGGGAGTAGGGGAGAGAGTGTGACAAACCTACCATATAGGGACGATGAACTGCACTAATTCTCTAATTCTATCACGATGGATGTGAGGTTGTCCTTGATGTTAGTATTTAAAGTATTTGGAGAGATGGTATGCCACATGCATTTATGTATTTACACGGTTGTTACATTCCATGCACTTCTATTTAGTAACACATGTTATATATATATATATATATATATATATATATATATATATAGTTATCTATGCTTTATTTAGTTACAAATGCTATTTGATTATGATAACTTACACTATACTATGATCCGACAGTGTTATTCCTTCTATTTGGTTGTGTTATACCTCATGATAAAACTACTCACTGAGCTTTCATAACTCATCCCATTGTTTCCTCTTATTCTTATCGGAAGGACTCATTAATGAAGATAAGTAGGCACAACTTCCTTTGATTTTCTATTTCAATAGTGTATTGTTATTTTGAAATATCAAGAAATGTAATATTTAGGATAGAAGCAAAAATACTTCGTAGTGGACACACACACACACACACACACACACACACACACACACACACACACGGGTTTCATGTTCTTTGATTATTGTTAATGTCATGGTTGCGTACCATTAAAAAATAAAATAAAATCAGTTGACACTAGATTCAGAAATGTAATATTTAGGATAGAAGCAAAAATACTTCGTAGTGGACACACACACACACACACACAGGTTTCATGTTCTTTGATTATTGTTAATGTCATGGTTGCGTACCATTAAAAAATAAAATAAAATCAGTTGACACTAGATTCAGAGTTTGAGAGGTTGGAGAGCTCATTTGCTGAATTTGGGGATTACACATTGATAGAGATTTCTGATTTAGGCATGTTGGACATTTGCATTGGTGTATCAATGTTAAATTTCTTGATTAGGAGGCCCATTATACCTACCGTATGATCCACTTGAGGATGCACCTGATCTAATTAATTCTTAAACCTGAGGTTGTGTGAAAATTCAAGGTATTGATTATATCTATTTGGGCTCACTTTGCAAGGCCATCATATGTCCACTAAAAGGGTGTAGCTAGGAGCATTAATCTACAGTTCCTTTGATACTCATATGATCAGCCAATAAGAAATTCATTGGTTTCCTAAAAACTTAGGTATAGCTTAGATTTAGGAGACCAAATATTCATCAAGTAGTTTATTTATTTATTTATTTATTTTAAAAAAAATTTTGGACCTAACACCCGAAAGGTTTTACAAGTGTATTGAACTATTAAACTTTTTTATTTTTTATTTTTTATTTTAGAGAAGGGTTGATCTGATTGACTTTTACTTCTCTAAGATAAGGTTGTGAGAGACTTTTTAAATTGAAAGATTGGATTGATGTGATTGGCTTTCACTTCTCTAAAATAGGGTTGGGGGAGACTTTTTAAATTGAAAGCTTAGTATCCACAAAATGCAACAATTTCGCATCCATGGATGTGGCAAATCTAAATCACTGGTTATTGGCTTTTTTACGTTTTAAAAACTTAGATACATATAAGCAAGATCCATAGGGTTTGTATATTAATCTTATTGTCAGGGTTCTTTAAAAGGTTTTTATTTCCTAGCATTTCGAAAAACCTAACATAAGCCACAAAAATAAACTTGGTGGGACAGCATCAAGCTTCCAATTTGTCAACTCAAGGAGAGCAATTAAGGAGAGAAATAACCATTTTGACCGCCACGATCACGATCGAATAGTCTAGAATAGAAGGCCCCACTTATAGGAATTGAGAACCCCACATGCATTACGAACTATATTTCAGGAGGGTTTTTCAACACCAAATTAAATGCTTGCAGCTCTCCACCGTACATGTGACAACAAATCAGTGGTTCAGATTGTCCCAATTCAAAACTTGAAAACACTTATACGGAAGAAGATTGCTTGTGATATAATATAATTCCTTGCTTAAAAAGCAGCCCCAAAAGTTGTGGTGCCACTTTCAATTGCGTTAGAAACATGCCACCGCACACATGACAACACATCCCAACGTATTGAGATGAGACATTTGGAGGCTTTAGCCTTTGAATCTGGGTCATCGGCTAATGATGCAAACCGTTCATATCTGATTTTTTTGACTTGGTAAGGAGAATGGAAATAAAAGCTCTAAATTGAGTTATTTCAACCTTTCTACGGACTGCATATTTTGCTTTGAATATGGACGGTTCATTATACTTTTTATGTAATTTAAAGGTTGAAATAGGGATGGTACTAAATTCCATGGAAAGAGGTCCTAGTACTCTTAGGGCCTGTTTGGATTCGTGTATAGTATTGTATTGTATTTGGGTACTGTTCATGTATACATTGGACGGTTTTCAAAATACATCTAAATCAATTAGATACTAATTAATGTTTGGATAGGAAGTATTGTTTGGCATAGTATACGATACGTTATACAGATCAATGTTTGCATAGGAGGTATTGTTTGGCATAGTATACAATACGTCATACAGATCAATGTTTGGATATGACGTATTATGTCTGCGTATTGTACAATCTTAATTGAGTCGGGTGGCCTGTTTGACGTATGGAACTTTTTGATTTCTAGCCCAGATGATTTTCACATTGAAATGTACCAAATGAACGGTCCCGATCTTACACTACATAGGTACCAGATATCTTGTAATCGTACAAATTTCAAACTTTCATCCATTGCGAATACATCGCAATGAATACGATGTATTGATGGCAATAGAACCCACTGACAACACTCTACCATCGGTTCGAAAATTTGGCTGGAGTTTGTATTCACACGTATGAGATTCAACTCCTATTCACTCCAATCCAAACATGGTAAACGTCAAATCATAACTTTTAATATAATACAATACATACCAAAACGCGTATCCAAACAGGCCCTTAGCAGGACTCAATCTTAGCATGGGCTGACACTGATGTATGTGTTTTTTTCATGACTTTGTGTATTTTAACAGGCCATTTAAAGCATAAGCTGAAAAACTAGGCAAATCAAAGGCTCAAGTGGGCCACATACACCATGGGAAGCAATTAACGGTGACAATGACACCACCGTTGAAACCTTCATTGGGCCCACCTTGATGTTTATTTGCCATTCAACCTGTTCATAAGGTCACATATCAGCTGAATCAAAAACTTCTACGGCCCTCCAGAAGTTTTCAACGGTGGGTGTTCAATCCCCACTGTTTCCTATTGTGTGGTCCACTTGAGCTTTCAATCTGCCTGGTTTTTAGCTCGTATACTAAAATGATTATGGAATAAATGGCATAGATAATAATAATAAAAAATAATAATAATTATAAGTAACACACAAAACTCCTGCCAGGACTGAGTCTGTCCTGAGAGGGGTAGGATGCAATCTGCGTACATTCCAATGTAAGTTTTGCATGTTAGCTTTGCACTGTTAAAAACTGATGATGACTCCTCATCTCACACGTACAGCTATTTAGATCATTCAAATTGTGTTTGTGGATGGCCTTACATTTAAAATCAATCTGATCAATCAATCGCATTCATCCACTAGCTAATCACTACCAAATGAATGGTAAAAGTAAAATAATGAGTATACATTTAAATAAAAATATTAAACGGTTAATATTGTCTTCTTAGTGGAGATTTGGGATAGACTTTTCTTGGCTCTTGTACACACCTGCCTACTAGGCAGAGGCTTTGGAATACCTATGGCCACGCTCGTGAGAAACCTACTTCCATCAACTTCACTAGCTCACAGTAGGACATGAGCCCAAAAGTCAAGTACATACAAAACTCAAGTGGGCCACGTGATAGAAAATAACAGGTATGGAAGCACTCACTGTTGAAACCTTTGTGAGGCTTTCCATACATTTGGTATGCAATTCCATGAAATTCCATGAAAGGTCTTGTCACTTGTCCTGCCCTTTAGGAAGGACTTAGTCTTGGTAGTGGCTACGTGGAACATCATGATATATGTGTTTTATCCGCACCGTTTATCCATTTTTCCAGATTATTTTAAGTTATGAGCACAAAAAGGAAGCAAATGGAAGGCTCCATTAGACCACATAGTGGGGATTTAATGGCCACCATTAAAAACTTCTTTCAAGCTGCAAATGTTTTCATCATGCTGGTATTTGTGTTTTCCTTCGTCCAGGTCTATGTGGCCTTATGAACAGGTTGGATTACAAATAAATATCATTGCGGGCCTTCAGAAGGTTTCAAGAGTGTTGTTATTATCACCACTACTTGTGGTGTGGTCCAGTTGAGCCTCTGATCTGCCTCCTTTTTGACTTTGTGCCTTAACACAATCTAAAAAAAATGAATGGACAGCCTGGATAAAACACATACATCATAATACACCCCATAGAGGCTCTATCAGGAGCAAGTGGGTCCCACAAAGATTTCTGCAGTAGGCATTCAATCCCAACTATTTCTGGTGTGGCTTGCCCTCACTTGAATTTTGAAATTATTGCTTTTTGGATGTCAAACTAAGTGGATGCCAAACTAACATTAATGCATTGGCCACACATCACTTTAGCCCCCAGGAATTTCATGTTAGTGGGGCATGGGCAATTCACATATCGAGATTTCAGCAGTTTCCATAGATTGCTATGCAATTATAAGCTTAAAGAGCACGACAATGATGGAAAACTAACGTTGAAGTCTACTCTAATTCTCCCCACGTGGCACTCAGCTCGATCTAATTCTTCCCAATAGATCGAGCTGTGTGTAACGCATGTCACATGGGACGCGGTTAGGCAGGTTACCCCAACACCAGCAAGGTAGCTGGTATCAAAGCTCTGTGGGCCCACCATGACGTATGTGTTTCATATACACCGTCCATCCATTGTACTAGCTTATTTTAGGCCATGAGTCTAAAAATGAAGTAGATCCAAATCACATGTCAACCATATTAGAGGAAAACAATGTCGATTGAATGTCCACCATTAAAACTTTATAGAGCCCACCATAATGTTTATTTTCCATCCAATTGGTTGATAAGGTCGCACGGATCTACATGAAGGTAAAACACAAATATCAGTTTGATCCAAAACTCCGGTGCCCTCAAAATGTTTTCAACAGTGAGTGTTCATTCCCCACTATTTCATGTGGTGTGATCTATCTGTGTGTTGAATCTGCCTATTTTTGGACTCATGCGCTAAAATGAGATGGAAAAAATGTATGGACGGCGTGGATAAAGCACATACGTTATGGTGAGTCTTACAGAGCTTTGACAGCAGCTAGCTGGCTGGTGTTAGGGTCACTAGCTACACCGTTTCTTATCACATGAACCGGCCCTTCAATTCCGAAGCTTTGTGGGGCCACAATAATGTCTGGTGTAACATGCACTGTGTCCATCATGTTATAGGATGAAGAATCCAACCATTGAAACCTTCCTGGGGCGATTTTGATGAGGAAAACACAAATATCATCCTGCTTCGGATCAAAACTTCTGTATACCAGAAAGGTTTCAGTTGTAGGGGTTCAATCCGTTTCATTTCTTCTAGTAGCCTCACTTAAGTTTTGTGTCTGCTTTAATTTTGGCTCACATCCTAAAACGATATTACGAAATTGATGGATGGAGTGGATGTAACATGGATAGATCAATGGTTTGAATTGGCCCCACTTTTCAAAAATGAAAGGCATGTGAGCTTATGTATGCCTAAAAGACAAGCCTGCGTGTCAGTCAGGTTATTCTTCCCTTTGAGCATGACAGGGAGCGTGTCTCTACTTTATTTGGCGAAGGACTTAATGTGCATAGATCCACACCGTCCATCAGGTGCACCAACCAATCTCTGGCCTTGAACTTGAACATTGCACCGATTCAAATCTCAGGTGGCTTCACCATATGAAACAGTGTGAAATCATAACTAAAACCCTAAAGTCACGTGTGTATGATCCATTGGGCCACACTATAAAAAACAATATCAGTCGTTGATAAATATTAAATACAAATGTAGTCTACTTGATGAGTGGATGTGGCCGATTTTGCCACAAGATGATTCTCATGATTAGGCCCACCTATTGTACAGGTTGGATGTTGAGTACACATAAAATGTTGGAAACTATCCACTGGATGGATCGTAATTTATGGTCCAACGATCAGACTAAAGACCTTCTCATTTCAAATGTACCAAATCAAATTCTGGACTGTTCGAGCCAACGAACCAACGGTGTCGCAATGGACACCCGAAAATGTGACTTATTGGGAAGAATTATCAGGTTTAGATACTGTTCTGATGTGTCATTTTGTGCAAGTGGACCCACATTAGATGATCCAGACTGTTGACATAATGATTCTACAACACTTCTCCACGAAAAAGATACATCAAATGTTCGTCAAGCAAGGACTATTTAGGGTTCCATCAATCCACAGCGGGTTCCATCAGATTGACGGTTCTGATCACCTATCACGGGTCTCACTTGTCCAATTTCCACATGAAGCCACTAATCCTATCATGCTACTTGAGGATCTTATAATTATTTTTGCCCGTTTAAATTTGGGCAGTCGCCCATTTCTAATCCTCCAAATGTTTGGTGACTGTGGATTAGAGGGTCACGATCATTGAATCAGTCAGCTTTTGCAGGCTCTGATCCTTCGTGGAAGCGGATTGGCTGGTGTACCATACACCACCAATATGGCTAGTGGGTTGACGTCACCAAGTTCAGTGGCTCTCCCATCATGAGTTATGCGTTATATCCCAACCGGCAGTCCATTTGCTGAGCTAGTCTTAAGGCTTGAGCTGAAAACTAAAACAGATATAAATATTAAGTGGACCACGCTGCAAAACGTAGTGGGGAATTGAACATCTACCATTGAAACTGCTGTGTGTCATGGAAGTTTTCGATCGATATGATATTTATTTTTTACTCTTCATCCAAATATATGTAACCTTATAAACTAATTAAATGGAAAATAAAAATTATGGTGATCCCTACAAACATTTTAAGAGTGAGAATCATTGTCCCCCTCTGGAGTGCTCTACTTGAGCTTATGGAAGTGAGTCATTTTTGGGTTCGTAATAAAAAATTGATCTCATCGAATGTATGAACATGGTGAATATAATAAATAAATTATGAGAAATTTGTGACTGTACGACCCATTTATGGCCCATTTAGGAAACTACGCCCACCTCATTTTCCTTTGCGAGAATACGCCCGAGCTGTACGGAAGGCTTGCCAAAGGTCGAAAATGCCCCTTGCTTGTTCTTTCAAGCGGATATATGGCGCTCGAAGACAAGCGCTGACACTCCTCGAACTCCGAGTTGTACGGACGGTTCAAAAGATATCAGAGTTACATGGCCCCACAGTTACGTATTTATTATATCCACAACGTTCATCCCTAGTTCGAGATCATTTCGGAGCATTATCAAAAAAAAAAATCCTATCCAAAGATCAACTGGACCACACCACAAAGAGCAACGGGAAAATTGATTTTAACCGTTAAAAATTTTGTAGGGCCCACCATAACATTTATTTTCCATCCAATATATTCATAATGTCACAAAGACCTGGATGAAGAGGAAAAACAAATTTTGTAATGGTCCAAAACTTCTGGGACCCCTAAAAGGGTTTCAATGGTAGACGTTCAATCTTCCACTGCCTTTTACAGTGTGGTCCACTTGATAGCTAAATCTGTCTTATTTTTCTTCCCAAGTGTTAGTACGAGTTCGCAAAATAGATGGACGGTTTGGATATAACACATACCTCATAAAAGGACCCACAAAGGCAATAGGGATTACAACAGGGAAAAAAAAGAGCTGGTATCTTTGGCTACGGATTATAACCGTAGCGATAACCGCAGCCAATGCTTTTTCAATATGTCCTCTACTATACATCGAAGGTCTTTCGATATATACTTCGATATATCGAATGTCTTTCGATTAATCGGAAAAGGTCCAAAACTGTCCAGCAACTTTGCATAAAAAATCCTGCAATTTTCGATTAATCGAAGTGTATTCGATATGCATCGAAGATATAGCTACAGATTATAGATGTAGCCATAACTGTGGTCCGTAAAAGTCTATGCAAAATTTCTTATTTTTTTATTTTTTATTTTTTAGTTTTTTATTTTTTACATGGAGAACTTTATTCTACCTACAATTTTCTCTAATACATATTTATATAAATATGTATATATAAGCATATAAAAAAAAAATTCTCTCTTTTTTTCATTTATTTCTCTATTCATTCAACAAGAATATCTTATAAACTAAAATTAGTTACTTGATGTACCCTATATGATTTTGGGGTAGGAGAAGATACTTTAGCCAACTAACCTAGTTATTTTCTAAGATTCCATCAGGTCGATGGTCGAAAATCCATTTCATTCACTTTGCGGTCAATTTCAATCAGTTCGTGGTCATTTCCATGCATTTCACCGTCAATTCCCTCCACTTCACGGACAATTTCATGCATTTAACGGTCATCCCAAACAATTTCGTGTTGATTCACGGTCGTTTCGAGGCATTTCGCGGTCAATTCCCTTCACTTCACAATCATTTGCATGCATTTCGCAATCAAATCGCTTCAAACCATGATCATTCCCATGCACTTCATGGTCATCCCAAACAATTCCGTGTTGATTCACGGTCGTTTCGAGGCATTTCGCGGTTAATTCCCTTCACTTCACGGTCAGTTGCATGCAACTGACCGCTGATCATGAATTGATGCAATTTGAGCACGAAATACATGCAAATGACCGTGAAGTGAAGGGAATTGACAGGGAAATGCCTCGAAATGACTGTGAATCAACACGAAATTGTTTGGGACGACCGTGAAATGCATGGGAATGATCATGGTTTGAAGCGATTTGAGCGTGAAATGCATGCAACTGACCGTGAAGTGAAGGGAATTGACCGCGAAATGCCTCGAAATGAGCGTGAATCAACACGGAATTGTTTGGGACGACCGTGAAATGCATGGGAATGATCATGGTTTGAAGCGATTTGACCGTAAAATGCATGCAAATGGTCGTCAAGTGAAGGGAATTAACCGCGAAATGCCTCGAAACGACCGTGAATCAACACGGAATTGTTTGGGACGACCGTGAAGTGCATGGGAATGATCATGGTTTGAAGCGAATTGACCGCGAAATGCATGCAAATGACCGTGAAGTGAAGGGAATTGACCGCGAAATGCCTCGAAACGACCGTGAATCAACACGGAATTGTTTGGGATGACCGCGAAATGCATAGGAATGATCATGGTTTGAAGCGATTTGGCCGCGAAATGCATGTAAATGACCGTTGAGTGAAGGGAATTGACCGCAAAATGCCTCGAAACGACCGTGAATCAACACGGAATTGTTTGGAATGACCGCGAAATGCATGGGAATGATCATGGTTTGAAGCGAATTGACCGCGAAATGAATGTAAATGACCGTGGAGTGAAGCGAATTGACTGCGAAATGCCTCGAAACGACCGTGAATCAACACGGAATTGTTTGGGAGGACCGTGAAGTGCATAGGAATGATCATGGTTTGAAGCGATTTGACCGCGAAATGCATGCAAATGACCGTGGAGTGAAGGGAATTGACCGCGAAATGCCTCGAAACGACCGTGAATCAACACGGAATTGTTTGGGATGATAGGGAAATGCATGGGAATGATCATGGTTTGAAGCGAATTGACCGCGAAATGCATGCAACTGACCGTGGAGTGAAGGGAATTGACCGCAAAATGCCTCGAAACGACCGTGAATCAACACGAAATTGTTTGGAATGACCGCGAATGCATGGGAATGAACATGGTTTGAAGCGAATTGATCGCGAAATGCATGTAAATGACCGTGGAGTGAAGCGAATTGACCGCGAAATGCCTCGAAACGACCGTGAATCAACACGGAATTGTTTGGGATGATCGCGAAATGCATGGGAATGATCATGGTTCGAATTCGACCGCGAAATGCATGCAAATGACCGTGATGAAGGGAATCGACCGCAAAATGCTCAAACGACCGTGAATCAACACGGAATTGTTTGGGACGAGCAGTGAAGTGCATGGGAATGATCATGGTTCGAAATAATTGACCACCAAATGCATGCAAATGACCGTGAAGTGAAGGGAATTGACCGCTAAATGCCTCAAACGACCGTGAATCAACACTAATTGTTTGGGATGACATGAAATGCATAGGAATGATCATGGTTTAAGCGATCGATCGCGAAATGCATGCAAATGACCGTGGAGTGAAGGGAATTGACCGCGAAATGCCTCAAACGACCGTGAATCAACACGGAATTGTTTGGAATGACCAAAAATGCATGAGAATGATCATGGTTCGAGTAATTGCCCGTGAAATGCATGTAAATGACCGTGAGTGAAGCAAATTGACCGCGAAATGCCTCAAACGACCGTGAATCAACATGGAATTGTTTGGGACGACCGTGAAGTGCATGGGAATGAACATGAATTGACCGTGAATTGAAAGGAATTGACCGTGAAATGCCTCGAAACGACCCGTGAATCAACACGAATTGTTTGGGAGACTAGGAAATGCATGGGAATGATCATAGTTTGAAGCTAATTGACCGCAAATACATGGAAACGACCATGGAGTGAAGGGAATTGACCGCAAATGCTCGAAACGACCGTGAATCAACACTAATTTTTTGAATGACCGCGAAATGCATGGGAATGATCATGGTTTGCTTAATTGACCGCTAAATGCATGCAAATGACCATGGAGTGAAGCGAATTGACCGCGAAATGCCTCGAAACGACCGTGAATTAACACGGAATTGTTTGGGATGACCGCGAAATGCATGGGAATGATCATGGTTTGAAGCGATTTGACCGCGAAATGCATGCAAATGACCATGCAGTGAAGGAAATTGACCGCGAAATGCCTCGAAACGACCATGAATCAACACGGAATTGTTTGGGACGACCGTGAAGTGCATGGGAATGATCATGGTTTGAAGCGATTTGACCGCGAAATGCATGCAACTGACCGTGAAGTGAAGGGAATTGACCGTGAAATGCCTCGAAACGACCGTGAATCAACACGAAATTGTTTGGGATGACCGCGAAATGCATGGGAATGATCATGGTTTGAAGCGATTTGACCGCGAAATGCATGCAAATGACCGTGGAGTGAAGGGAATTGACCGCGAAATGCCTCAAAACGACCGTGAATCAACACGGAATTGTTTGGGATGACCGCGAAATGCATGGGAATGATCATGGTTTGAAGCGATTTGACCGTGAAATGCATGCAAATGACCGGGGAGTGAAGGGAATTGATCGCGAAATGCCTCGAAACGACCATGAATCAACACGAAATTGTTTGGGACGACCGTGAAGTGCATGGGAATGATCATGGTTTGAAGCGAATTGACCGTGAAATGCATGCAAATGACCGTGAAGTGAAGGGAATTGACCGCGAAATGCCTCGAAACGACCGTGAATCAACACGGAATTGTTTGGGATGACCGCGAAATGCATGGGAATGATCATGGTTTGAAGCGAATTGACCGCGAAATGCATGCAAATGACCGTGAAGTGAAGGGTATTGACCGCGAAATGCCTCGAAACGACCGTCAATCAACACGGAATTGTTTGGGATGACCGCGAAATGCATGGGAATGATCATGGTTTGAAGCGAATTTACCGAGAAATGTATGTAAATGACCGTGGAGTGAAGCGAAATGACCGCGAAATGCCTCGAAACGACCGTGAATCAACACAGAATTGTTTGGGACGACCTTGAAGTGCATGGGAATGATCATGGTTTGAAGCGATTTGACCGCGAAATGCATGCAACTGACCGTGCAGTGAAGGGAATTGACCGTGAATCAACACGAAATTGTTTAGGATGATAGGGAAATGCATGGGAATGATCATAGTTTGAAGCGAATTGACCGCGAAATGCATGCAACTGACCGTGGAGTGAAGGGAATTGACCGTGGAATGCCTCGAAACGACCATGAATCAACACAGAATTGTTTGGAATGACCGCAAAATGCATGGGAATGATCATGGTTTGAAGCGAATTGACCACGAAATGCATGTAAATGACCGTGGAGTGAAGCGAATTGACCGCGAAATGCCTCGAAACGACCGTGAATCAACACGGAATTGTTTGGGATGACCGCGAAATGCATGGGAATGATCATGGTTTAAAGCGATTTGACTGCGAAATGCATGCAAATGACCGTGCAGTGAAGGGAATTGACCGGAAATGCCTCGAAACGACCGTGAATCAACACGGAATTGTTTGGGACGACCGTGAAGTGCATGGGAATGATCATGGTTTGAAGCGAATTGACCGCGAAATGCATGCAAATGACCGTGAAGTGAAGGGAATTGACCGCGAAATGCCTCGAAACGACCGTGAATCAACACGAAATTGTTTGGGATGACCGCGAAATGCATAGGAATGATCATGGTTTGAAGCGAATTGACCGTGAAATGCATGCAAATGACCGTGGAGTGAAGGGAATTGACCGCGAAATGCATGGGAATGATCATGGTTTGAAGCGAATTGACCGCGAAATGCATGTAAATGACCGTGGAGTGAAGCGAATTGACCGCGAAATGCTTCAAAACGACCGTGAATCAACACGGAATTGTTTGGGATGACCGCGAAATGCATGGGAATGATCCGGGTTTGAAGCGATTTGACCGCGAAATGCATGCAAATGACCGTGCAGTGAAGGGAATTGACCGCGAAATGCCTCGAAACGACCGTGAATCAACACGGAATTGTTTGGGACGACCGTGAAGTGCATGGGAATGATCATGGTTTGAAGCGAATTGACCGTGAAATGCATGCAAATGACCATGAAGTGAATGGAATTGACCGCGAAATGCCTCGAAACGACCGTGAATCAACACGGAATTGTTTGGGATGACCGCGAAATGCATAGGAATGATCATGGTTTGAAGCGATTTGACCGCGAAATGCATGCAAATGACCGTGAAGTGAAGGGAATTGACCGCGAAATGCCTCGAAACGACCGTGAATCAACACGGAATTGTTTGGGATGACCGCGAAATGCATGGGAATGATCATGGTTTGAAGCGAATTGACCGCGAAATGCATGTAAATGACCGTGGAGTGAAGCGAATTGACCGCGAAATGCTCCAAAACGACCGTGAATCAACACGGAATTGTTTGGGATGACCGCGAAATGCATGGGAATGATCATGGTTTGAAGCGATTTGACCGCGAAATGCATGCAAATGACCGTGCAGTGAAGGGAATTGACCGCGAAATGCCTCGAAACGACCATGAATCAACACGAAATTCTTTGGGACGACCGTGAAGTGCATGGGAATGATCATGGTTTGAAGTGAATTGACCGCGAAATGCATGCAAATGACTGTGAAGTGAAGGGAATTGACCGCGAAATGCCTCGAAACGACCGTGACTCAACACGGAATTGTTTGGGATGACCGCGAAATGCATGGGAATGATCATGGTTTGAAGCGAATTGACCGCGAAATGCATGCAAATGATCGTGAAGTGAAGGGTATTGACCGCGAAATGCCTCGAAACGACCGTCAATCAACACGGAATTGTTTGGGATGACCGCGAAATGCATGGGAATGATCATGGTTTGAAGCGATTTGACCGTGAAATGCATGCAAATGACCGGGGAGTGAAGGGAATTGATCGCGAAATGCCTCGAAACGACCATGAATCAACACGAAATTGTTTGGGACGACCGTGAAGTGCATGGGAATGATCATGGTTTGAAGCGAATTGACCGCGAAATGCATGCAAATGACCGTGAAGTGAAGGGAATTGACCGCGAAATGCCTCGAAACGACCGTGAATCAACACGGAATTGTTTGGGATGATCGCGAAATGCATGGGAATGACTGGTCGGGCCAATTGACCGCTGTAAATGCATGCAAATGACCGTGAATAAGGGTATCGATCATTAAATGCCTCAACGACCACAATCAACACTAATTGTTTCGGGATGACCGCAAATGCATGGGAATGATCATGGTTTGAAGTTAATTTACCGAAATGTATGTAAATGATCATGGAGGAAGTAATGATCACAAATGCCTCGGTAAACGACCGTGAAATCAACACGTAATTGCTCGACGACCAAGTGCAAGGGAATGATCATGGTTTGCCACTTGATCATTAAATGCGTGGCAGCAAATCGAATGCGCGCAAGAAGGGAATTGACCGTGAATCAACACGAAATTGCTTAGATGACAGGAAATGCAATTTTAGGAACTATCATAGTCAGTTTAATCGATCGTAAAATGACGAATCGACCGTGGAGTGAAGGGACTGACTGTGGAATGCCTCGAACGACTCGCGAATCAAATACGTAATCGTTGAATGACCGCAAAATGCATGGGAATG